>NC_057795.1:205904795-206204795 GCF_018294505.1 Triticum aestivum | reverse complement strand
ATATATAGCTAATACACCCACATTAATTATATATCCAACGTCCCCCCTCTCATCATCCATGCCTTCCGCTTCATCTCTCAGACGCGTGCACAATGGCGAAGACAGGGGGCAGTAAGGGCCCTGCCCCCTCCCCCCTAACATCACTATATATCGAGGCTAATATGAATGTGATCATTAGACAATTGCTGCTAAAAATGGTTTAAGTTCATGAATTGACCCTCCTCGTAAAGGATTAGCAATGCTTGGCCCCCTAGTTCATTTATTTTCATGGCTCCACCACTGCGTGCAACAACGCACGTGTTCGGCCCCTCTCTCTAAATATCGATCTCGCACTTGTGCATTCCTTCATAGTCTCCCTCTACTCGGCCCCTCGCACTATCTTCTAGCCCCCACCGGATTTTGCCACATGTACAATCTAGCAGACTCCATGGTTGAACTTAAGCATAAAGCACAAACCTCAAAACAACAGTGGTTCTCTTTTGTTCTAGAATCTTCCGTATCATAACTGCCCAGACTTTTTTTCTAGTTAAATTGCCATTATTTGTTTTTACTTTATGCTTTACAATGCACAATTCCATGAATCATAAAATAGATTAGGTCTTCTTTGATTCAAAGGATTCTCAAAGGAATTTTGGAGGATTCTAATCATTAGGAATTTTTCCTATCTTGGTTGTTTGATTCGTAGGATTGTAAACCATAGGAATTTTTCCATATGATTCATTTGCACTAGATTTCATAGGAAACATCCCATCCACTCAAACCTTTTTGAAAGAATTCTCCATTTTTTCTATGCACAATCAAACACTCGTACAATCCTGTAGGATTCAAGATGACATTCCACTATAATCCCATGTTTTTCCTATTCCCGTGTTCTTAGCTTTTTTATAAAAACTAATTGATTTTGAATGAGATGAACTATAAGAATTAAATGAAGGGCTACATCAGGCATATATGACTCAGAGCTTATATTCTATAGTGTGGTATTTATTCATAATTTGGTTGCAAAATCTGATGCGTGCAATGCACGTGTACCTTACTAGTACTTCGAGTATGTGCAAAACACGTAAATTAGAATACCAATGGCACGCTACACAGTGTCTCTCTTACAGTTCATCAAGCCACGTGGTGCATGTGGAGGCGTTGTCGCGACCTCCTTGCGTGGATTGATCACAGTGACATGCTGCTTGTTCCAGAAGAATGTACTCGTCCTCCCTGAGCCATACTGGCGGTACATGCATGAAGCGAAGATGTGCACGCACGCCACGCATGCACTCATTCCCTCGCACGCATACACAGGTACACGGGCGGACGCAATTTTGTACCAAGATCCACCTCATGTGATAATTTGACGCGTGTAAAGTCATTCACTTTATTGATGGTCAATTAATACAGTGCATGCAAATTGAGTGGACGTGAGGGCGGAAGAAAGACATTATTACTCCAGTGCGCGCATGCGAGTAGTTAAATCGTGGGTTGCTAGTAGTACTTCCATTGGTCTCCTTCGTATTTTGTGCCAATTTTTGATAGTAACATAATATTTACGCATTTGAGCAGTGTAGTACTTGAAATTTATGTTCCGCTAAACTCATCGGGAGCCGTTTCAGGCCTCGAAACCAAAACCATCAATTAATCTTTACATTGTTCCCATCACATTCGAAAGCCTGCTCACACCTACTAGTACGTACCAAACCTGAACGTGTTCCCACTATGCAGGTATTAGTACTAGTGCTAGTACTTAGGTTATAAAAAGGGGAACTACCTAACCGAAAATTACTCTACCTTTCCTCCTCATAAGTGCTTATTCTTCATCCGTCGTTGCCATAGCCGGTGAGCACAGCTCTAGGTCGAGAACTACTCATAACAAGGGAGCGGCAACCATGGCTGCAGAAAAAAAAGAGGGCTCGCCGCCACGCAGAGACCTCGAAAGATCTCTCACGGGCAGGCGATGGCTCCCAGGAGTGCCCTAGCCGCGGAGGCGAACATGCCGAGTCGGCAGAGCTGGAGTCGTTATCCCTTGATGACATGCCCGATCAGCTCAATAAGCACCTCAATAAGCAGAAGGAGTTCATCCAAGGCTTGATGGAGTTGCTGAAGGAGAGCCTCGACGACATGCCCGCTGAGCTCAATCAGCAGGGTGAATTGACTGCTGGCTTGGCGATGCTGCTGAAGAAGTGCATTACCTCAGAGAAGAAGGAGACCGGCGAAACCTGTGACTTCAGGAGGACAAGGCGAAGCTCTGCCATGAGATCGACCTGTTGAAGGAGAAGAACGCTGGCTGGATGAAGCTGTATGAGAATAGTAGTTGCTCGATGAAGATGTTGCAGGCCCTCGTCATGGAACAGAAGGAGGAGTTGGCGAAGCTCCGCATCGAGCACCCGGCTACTGTCAAGGTACGTAATGCGGCCGTGGAACAGATGATGAAGGCTCGCATCGAGAAATTCCGTGTCATGGATAGATTGAAGAAGATGGTAGAGGAGACGCGCAAGGAGATGGAGGTCGTGGAGGCGATGAAGAAGCAGTTATGACTCTGTGGCGAATTAGATCATTTGGGATGATAATCTTCCTTCTTCTTTTGCTGCTGTGTTTCATCTTTTGCTTCGGGTGTTTCGCCGCACGTGTCACGTTCTCTATGAGGCATGAGTAGAACAATGGTTTTTTTGAGGGAATGAATAGAACAATGCTAACAATGAGATGACTAGCAAATTAGATCATTTTTTATTGCCATATGGCACTGGGCTGCCGTGTTTCGTGCTCCTCCGTCGCAGTACTACTCCAGTGGAAAACTTGAGTATACCGCACGGTTCTTTGCTCCTCCTCGATCAGGTCGTCGGCGCATTTATACGAGCAGTCAAATCACAAGGCCCCGCCTTCCAGCAGTAATGAGCCGTCAAATCACAAAGGCCCTTGCCTCTCGTGAAACCGACCAAGCTAGACTGCCCCGCCCTCTAGCCTTTTAAAAAATGTATACTTTTGTACAGCAGTAGTACCGATGGATTGCGCCATGGAGCAAAACTTGAAATTAAAAAAAAGGTGGTACATATAGAGAGCGCTCGTCGCCAGATTATGCATATAGTACTATTAAAAAGTCTAGTCACAATAATGGTGTCCAGCACAACCCACCCCTCAAATAAAACTAAGCACCCTGGAATTCTATGACAAAACTAAGCACCCTGAAATTCTTTGACAACTAAACTGCTGTCTATATGATGTTGGCCATATATATTGTGCGTATATAATGTGAAGAAATGAGTGGTAGTACTATACCAACTAAAAGATGAAATGTAAGAAACACTAGTATGTACGTACTGAAGTGTTAAAGTAACAAGAAGAAACATAACATAGTTTTGTTGGGGGCTCAGCACAACACACCCCTCAAATTAAATTAAGCACACATGAAATTAAACTTTGCAACTATTACTTTAGACACTGCATTAGAACCACCATGAGCAACGACACTGCGACCTTACTCGGAGTCCTCGTCCACATCCTCGACTTCGTCCTTGTCCCTCTTCCTCTTGGCTGATACTTCTTTGCTTGAACCGCCAACTTGGCTGTTGCTCTTCATCCAACCCTTGTAGATATTGAAACAAAGGTAGCCATCCATTGCAGCATAGTGGATGTGGTCTATATCTAGTACATTCCGCTGCCATGCATGACGATGAAACGTGTATGGAGGTTTCTCTAGTTTACCGTACGAAGGATGAACCATGGATCCTGCCAGGTCAGCATTGAAGGCTGACGAGAGGAAACCAGCCGATTCTTCTGGAGGTCGAAGGTGTTGCCTACAATGAGGCATATCCGACGTAGGACTTCTTTGTCGTTACCAAAGTCTACAGTAATGAATTTGACTAGGTTGCTCTCGAGGAAGTCCTTAAAATCCTGGCACTCAACGTCGGCATGGCATATGTGGTAGACCAAGCATAAGTCATGCACGCAAACCTGGATCATAGCGGGCTTCTTCCTCTCTTCATCCTCTAGATCCTTCTCTCGTCCCAGGACTGTGGTGTACTCAACATCTAGCCCAGCGACCCACTCATCATCTGAGTCTTCGAACATGCGTCTGAAGCCAGAAAGGCATCCTTTCACCGTCGTGGAAGAATGGGTCTAGATGACGTCGAACTCATCGCCGGTGATGGTTCTAACCTTGTACTCGTCGCCGATCAGGGAGATTTGGGACGCCATGGATTTGGGAGGAGGGTTAGGATTAGTGGAACAGCCATAATGTGAATGGACGGGACGACTAGGAGCGAACCGCCGTAGTATTGAAGGACGTGCAGGGACGAGTAGGAGCGAACTACTAGCGTGCGAACGGCGGGGTAGTGGATTTCCATTCTCCCATGATACGGGATTCCGAGAGCCCTTGGATCTGAGATCGAACAATTGCATGGCGTGATTCTAGACCTATGGGTGAATATCCTATCCTGGATGGTTATTCTGCAAATTTTCAGCAACTTAGCATGCGACCGTTTGATCTCAGATCCAAGGGCTGCCAGCAGCCCGTATCTCAGATCTCAGGCCTACCACGACCGTCGTGTCGCTCGCGCGGTCGCGCCCTTGGAGATTTAACATGGTGTGTTAGGCTATCTGATGTTGGCATATCATACATAGTCATCACTTAGTCACTCATACTACAACAAGGTTTTGGCTATAAGGTTGGCTATAAGTGTTTTTTACTTCTCTCTATCTCTTTCTTTGTACTCCCTCCGTCCCATAATATAAGAACATTTTTGACACTAGTGTAGTGCCAAAAACGTTCTTATATTATGGGACACAGGGAGTACTAGTATTTATTGCATTTGCCAAGGAGTGACCTCTTCCAATGAAATGGTGTTGCTAAGTTTGCTTCATTTAATTAGCTATAGACTCAAAAGTCTTTTCACCTAGGTACATGTGCTTAGCACCGTTTCTTCCTTGGGTCACCAAACTAGTCTCTCTCTTCTTGATTAACTTGCCACATCAGACTTTATGCCTATGTGGCAAGCTTAGCACATGTAGGAGCAAGTAAAAGTAAGTACAATACACTACTAGGGAAAAGCCTAGCAGCAGCGCGGGTTTTGGGTGTAACAGTAGCACGGGTGCCCGCGCTACTGATACGGCGCCACAGCTAACTTGTAGCAGTAGCACGTGTTGACACACGCTACTGCTATACATGATTAGCTGTAGCGTGCGTTGCAAACAGCGCTACTGCTAATTAGCTGTAGCGGGTCTTATACCCCGCGCTACTGCTATTACTTTCAAAAACAAAAACAAATCTCGATCCCATGCGTGCTGTCAATGGCAGCAATGGTAAGATCTAGTGATGGTTGGCATCGCCGGAGGCATAAACGGATAGCGGAAGACCAGATCCAGCAGTGGCTGTTGGAGAGGGCCCGTTTCTATGGCAGAGCCAGGCCATGGCGTGGGGCTCCTCTTCCCGACCATGGCAGATAGCTCCGGGTCATCCAAGGCGATGACCTGCATGGGCATGGACATGGGAGGGTGAGTCAAACCAGAGGGAGAGAGAGAAAAGGAAAACCGAGGGAGAGAGGAAGGTGATGTAGGGAGCAGCGGAGCTAGTCACCGGTGGCGAGGTGCTCCGGTGTGGTGGCGCGGGGCGGCGGCCTCCTAGACGTCAGTGGAAGACCGGCGAGCTCCTAGACGCTGGTGGCGCGAGGTGGAGGCCTCTATCGGCGCCATGGAGGAGGATGGGTGCATGGGCAAGAGGTCCATGTGAGAGCGTATGGAAAGTGAGAGGAGAGAGTGGTGGAAGAGAGGAGGGATTTGGGGGAGGAGATAGGGATTCGGCCGAGGATATGGTGACTTCACCTACCTCGTACTTAGTAGTAGCGAGGGGTATAAAACCGCGCTACTACTATCAACTTAGTAGTAGCGCGGGTTTATACCCCTCGCTACTACTATGGCATATGTCAGGGGGCACGGTAGAGACCGCTTAGTAGTAGCGAGGGTTAAAAGCCCGCGCTACTACTATCAACTTAGTAGTAGCGAGGGTTAAAAACCCACGCTACTGCTAATTAGCAGTGGCGCTTCTTTTTGTGCCGCGCTGCTGCTAAGATTCTGTGTATAAGGTTTTCCCTAGTAGTGATAGTGCGCTTTACATGGCATTTTTTCATATGTGGAGGAAAGAGAGGCAAGGAAAAAGTGGAGAAGTGGGCTCTCATGCAAGAGCCAGCCTCGACTACATGGTGGAGCATTGGGAGAGGCACTTGTATGGAGGTGGTCAGGAATCGAGAGACTCACGCCGGTCGTAGTGCTGCAGTTAAAATGTGTAGTGACCAGACCTCAAACAGTCTGATCTCTATGCATCAGTGTCATCCCTGGATCAGTAATGCTGACACGCATAGTACTTGAAGGATTTATAACAGAGTAGCAATCACACACTTATTACAACGAATGTCTCAAAAGAGAGCTTATTACAATAATATGGCTTAAGGCCATCTAATAACGATAACAGCGGAAGGCTTGGAAGATAAGTGAGTCCATCAACTCCAACGGCATCACTGAGTATAGAACCACGATCCTAAGGCATCTTACTCGTTGTCTGAAAAGTCTGCAACATGAACGTTGCAGCCCGAAAACGGGTCAGCACATGGAATATGCTGGCAAAGTAACACATAGAGAGTAATGAAAGAATAAAGCTATACTACATGCATATATGGCTGGTAGAAAGCTCTATGGTTACAGTTTTGCATAAAGCCAGTTTTTCCCTACTGCAAAGGAATACATTTATTTAACTATCATGGTGGTTGTTAAACATTGAGAATGGTTGACAGCATTCTCAATCCCAATTAAGTAACATCATTAAAATAAACCCAACAATATTAATTAAAGTAACATGATGAGATTCACATGATAATCCAAGTACTAGATACTCAAAACTTCAATAACCGGGGACACGGCTAATCATCATTAGTTTATACACTCTGCAGAGGTTGCACACTTTTCCCCACATGACTCGATCTCCTCCGTTGGGATTCTCGCACTACATGGTGTTTGAGAAACGGATGACGGAGACATAGTCTTTCAGAAGCGCTAGCACCTTACAATGGGTAGACCGTACCAACCTACATCCCCTACATCTGCTAGTCTACCACTGTAAGAGTTCGCACGACTTAGTCAACTATGCTAGAGCCCATAATAGCATGTGGCTGCACACGGAAGTTTCTAGCATGAATAATCTTATGATCCCTTTGAGCCTGGGTGGCGGTCCAAAAACAAATAAGCAATCCTGGAATACCCAGGTACCTCAATCCACCCAAATGTGTATTAAAGTTGCCACCTTAAATGAACCATTAGTTAACAATCTCACATCTATCATGGATACACTCACCCAATCCACGTCTACTAGCATAGCATGACATAATAAGCAAACGTAGAACTAACTCCCAAGGGTTTGATAATAAAACAGGTAATAGGTACTACCTCATCTAGTTCCCAAAACCCACATATTAAACAAAACCTAATCATGCAATTGTCTGAGGGTTGAACTAATGTAATAAAACTGGGTAGTAAAAGAGGTATGATCAAAGTGTTACTTGCCTTGCTGATGGTCCGCGTAACCTAGGTATTCGAAGTAGCAAGCGGCGCAATACGGGTACTCTATCGCAAGCAAACAAACAAACAAGCATACAATAAGTACTCTTCTATTGCACTGGTAAAACTCAAATAAGAGATCTAACCAGAAAGCTCAACTTAAGAACTCCGATTTGCAAAAAGAACCAAATCGAACGAAGAAACAAAACTCAAAAGGCGAAAGAAACAAGCTTTGTCTACTAATATGGACCTAAGTCAAATTTTACAAAAGCAAAAACTTGTTTGAGTAGATTATTCAGAAACAGGGTTTCGAGACGAAACTCTATGCGCTTGAATCGCCTGATTCTGATAAACGAGCGAAAAGATAAACTAAAACGAAAATCGGATCAGAAATCACGATCAGAAAAATCGTGGATTAAATCCGAGAAAAAGAAAAACGACGAACAGATTAACGAACGAACGTTTGCTATCTGGATCTAAATGACGGATGCGTCCGTTAAAACAAACGAATGAGCGAACGCACGCTAAATAAATAAACCAATAAAACCGATCTAATAAAATAAAAAAACTAGGGTTTTCTTAAAAAAACGAAGTGGCTTTCTCAAAAAAAATGACGGTGGCGGCGGCGGCTCGGGCGGTACCTCCGGCAAGGTCCTCCGCAACGGGGCTGGCTAGGGGTGGCGGGGCTCCGGCGGTGGTGTGGGGTGCTACGGCGGCGGCGGCGGCTGCAGGCGACGGTGGCGGCGGCACGAGGCGGCGGGGCGGGTCGGCTCCGGCGGCGGGGAGTGCGGCGGCGCCGACTACGGCTTGGGGTCCCAAGGGGGCCCGGGGTGGTTTTTAAAGGGGGGGAGGTGGCGGCGGCTCCGACTTGGGGAGGGGGTCGGGCGGCGGTGGCGGCTCAGACTCCCCCAAGTCCGGCGGCGGCACGGGACGGGGAGGCGGTGGCGTGGGCAGGCCGGCCTGGCTCGGCTGGGCTTCGGCCCAGTCGGGCGCGGGGAGTTTTTTTTTAAATAATTTCGTCGAACAGAAAAAAATCTAGAAAATTAAATAAAAATCTAAAAATACAAAAATAAATTTTCATCCTCCAAATAAAATATTTAGAACAAGATGAACATTTTTTGGGGTCCTAAAATGCATTTTTGAAAATCGTGCAATTTTTCCTAAATACAAATAAAATAACAAAAACACCAAAATAAATCCTATTTGATTTTTTATTAAATCCTCATTATTTCTTTATTTTGGGAAAGTCATTTTATTCCCTCTCTCATATTTTTATAATTGAAATAATTGAAGATAATGCCCCTCTCCGAAGACGAGGTGAGCCTCGGCGACGAAGAATTCATCGTGCCTAAGGATCCCGTCGAGCAGGAGCGCTTCAACTGCCGGCTTATTGCCACTACAAAAAGCCTGAAGAAAAAACAGTAGCAGCTTCAAGTTGATCAAGATCTGCTAACTGATAGATGGACCGAGGTCCTCGCAACCGAGGAATACGAACTCGAGCGCCCAACCAAAAGTTACCCAAAGCGCAGGTTGCTACCTCACCTCGAGGAGGAGGCATTAAAGCCTACACTGCCAGCATAGGATGCGGCTGACCGGCCACCTTGTGGCCGAGACAAAGCGGCGTATCAGCCTGAACACCAGCCCGCACCCCGTTGCCAATCAAACAAAAACACTAAGGCCCGAGGCTACATGCAGGACCTGCAAGACGTGTTGGAAAACAAAGCACGACAGTCAAGATCGATCTACGGATCACGGGGGCGCGCCCCAATGCGTGATGATGACCGTCACGCCGGATATACTAAAACCATATCCGGCCGGGCCGAATACAACAGACCAGACTCATTTGAGTTGCGTCGTGATGTAGCCCGGCATAGAGGCGCCGCACACCCCCTATGCTTCACTGATGAAGTATTGGATCATGAATTCCCAGAAGGGTTTAAGCCCGTGAACATTGAATCATATGATGGTACAACAGACCCCACGGTATGGATTGAAGATTTCCTTCTCCACATTCACATGGCCTGCCGCGATGATCTACATGCCATCAAGTACCTCCCACTAAAACTCAAAGGACCGGCTCGACATTAGCTTAATAGCCTGCCGGCAAACTCCATTGGCAGTTGGGAGAACCTGGAAAACGCATTCTTTGACAACTTCCAGGGCACTTATGTTCGACCTCCGGATGCTGATGACTTAAGTCACATAACCCAACAGCCAGGAGAATCAGCCAGGAAATTCTGGACTGGGTTCCTAACTAAATAGAACCAAATTGTCGACTGCCCGGATGCCGAAGCCCTAGTGGCCTTTAAGCTTAAAAACCGCAATGAGTGGCTCGCCCGACACCTCGGCCAAGAGAAGCCTAAGTCCATGGCAGCCCTCACGAAACTCGTGACCCGCTTTTGCGCGGGCGAGGACAGCTGGCTGGCTCTTAGCAACACCACATGAAGAAATCTTGGCACTTTAGACGCCAGAGATAACAACGGCAAGCCCCGACGCAACAGACACAAGCATCGTAACAATGGTGATAACGCTGAAGACAAGGCAGTCAATGCCGGATCCAGTGGCTCTAAGTCCGGTCAGCGGAAAAAAGCCATTCAAAAGAAACAATCCGGGCCCGTCCAGTCTGGACCGCATACTCGATCGCTCATGTCAAATTCACGGCACCCCCGATAAACCAGCCAACCACACCAACAGAGAATGCTGGGTGTTCAAACAGGCCGGCAAGCTGAATGCCGAAAACAAGGAAAAGGGGCTGCATAGCAATGACGACGAGGAGCCCCGGCCACCGAACACAGGAGGACAAAAGAAGTTTCCTCCCCAAGTAAACACGGTAAACATGATATACGCAACCCATATTCCCAAGTGGGAACGGAAGCGTGCACTAAGGGACGTCTATGCGATGCAGCCAGTCACCCCAAAGTTCAACCCATGGTCTTCTCGTCCTCGACCCATCATTGACGGATTCCACCTTACAAGAGTCCTTATGGACGGTGGTAGCAGCCTGAACCTGCTCTATCAGGATACAGTGCGCAAAATGGGCATCGATCCTTCAAGGATCAAACCCACCAAAACCACCTTTACGGGCGTCACACCAGGTCTAGAGGCTTGTTGCACAGGCTCAATCACACTGGAAGTGGTCTTAGGATCCCCGGACAACTTCCAAAGCGAGGAGTTAATCTTCAATATCGTCCCCTTCCGTAGTGGTTATCATGCACTACTAGGACGAACCGCATTCACTTGATTCAATGTGGTGCCACACTACGCCTATCTCAAGCTCAAGATGCCTGGACCTCGCAGAGTTATAACAATCAAGGAAACACAAAGCGCTCCCTCCGTACAGAGGAGCACACTGCGGCCCTCGCTGCAGAAGTACAGAGCAGCTTTCTTTGGCAGATCTCCAACTCAGCAATAAAGCCCCCGAATACCGCTAAACGAGTCCGAAGTAGTCTGCAACAGGATCGTCCAGAGCACGCCTAGCAATCAGGCCTTCGTCCTAGTCCTAGCCAAGCAGTGAAATTTGTGTCGCGCATACATAATTACGCACTTAAAATACCATGGCCATGGGCGGAGGCACGGCTACAATACGGTCCACGGCGCGGCTCAAACCGACCCAGGACCCGTACACCTTCCCCTTTTTTCTTTCTTTCAGGTCCCTATTCTCTGGAGGCTCTTCTGATAGCCTGATTATCGGACCCATCACGGGACGGAAACACCAAGGAGGCAAGGAGCTTTGACGTAGAAAGGAATCCCCAGGTGGTCTCTGATAACGATCGCTATACCTATTTTACATACCCACACGCAGCTCGCCTTTTGGTCAGGACATGTAAACTAGTCCTATTTTTCTTATCGCGCTGCTTTTATACATACGCCTTGACGTATTATAATATACAGCATCAGCTTATTATTACATTTCTTTATCTTTTTCCTCGACTGCTTATTTATTACAAACTGCACCCGTACATTTTGGTACGTCCAGTCCGCCGGGGGCTTCAGTGTACCCCATAACACAACAAGAAAACCCGAACACTTTCGATAGTGCGGCACCCCGAACTTATAGCATTATATGCATCAGCTCTGAATCTTGTCTTGGGTCAATAGTTGGGTTTGCCCGGCTCCCATGTTTTGCTGCCTTATGTTATGCTACATCGGCCAAGGTGGCACAGGGAGAACTACTGCGAATATGTCCCGGTTCTTCTGGACGAACACCTCAGTAGAAAAAGCCGAAAACTGACTGTCATGATGCGGCGAGAGCTGGTCGCTGTTCGAGAGGTCTCAAATCCTTAAAGATTTTTTCCGCTTTGGGCGAGGAATCGGCCTTGTCTGATTTAGGCGTGTATAGCGCCCCAAGTTCGGCCTTCCCAATATCAGGGGCTATGCCAAAATTTAAAATTATAGGCTTCTATGGCTAAGTGAGAGTGATAAAGTTGTATAGTCTGATTGCCTTGTTCGTTGAGCTAAACACCTCCTTAAAGGACCAAAAATTTGGATAAAGAGTGTTTAGATTTATCCCGAACACCCCAGTACTAGTTACACGGGGGCAGAAGCCGATGACTGGCCAACTCTCAGATTTTATAAACGGCCGCACAGAAGGTAACATTTTAAATCAACAAGCATTATATAGCGCAAATGAACTCGTTTTCATATTACAGGATCAAATGAGTACATTCATTCAAATATTACATCCTTAGCACATTCCTCCGCCACAAGGCGGGCGCCCTTCATGACACCGTCATAATACTTTTCGGGGTGGTGGTGCTCCTTGCCCTTCGGCGGCCCCTCCGTTACCAGCTTCTTGGCATCCATCTTTGCCCAGTGCACTTCCGCACGGGCGAAGGCCCTGCGCGCACCTTCAATGTAGACCGACCACTTTATGACTTCAAGCCGCGGGCAGGCATTTACAAGCCGCTTCACGAGGCCGAAGTAGCTGCTAGGCAAGGGCTCGGCTGGCCACATCCGGACTATAAGGTCCTTCATGGACAGTTCGGCTGCCTTGTGCAATTCGACCAGTTGCTTCAGCTGGTCGCTCAAGGGCATCGGATGTTCGGTCCCAATATATTGAGACCAGAACAACTTCTCCGTCGAGCTCCCTTCTTCGCCCCGGTAGAACTCCATAGCGTCCGATATGCTGCACGGCAGATCTGCGAACGCTCTTGGAGAGCTCTGAATTCGGGTAAGTAAAAGGAAAGTCTCCTTCACATGCTTGCTTTGCATAATGAATGCCTTACCCGTCGCTATCTTCCTGGCCTCCTGAATCTCCTGGAGGGCCCTTTGGGCTTCGGCTTTGGCGTCCCGCATGCTCTGGAGGGCCTCAGCAAGCTCGGACTCTCGCGTCTTAGAGTCATGCTCCAAGGACTCGTATTTTTTGACGAAATCCTGGAGCTCTTGCTGGACCTCGTCGACACATGCCTCTTGCTTCTCGCGCTCAATGCGCTCCTTGGCCGCTTTGTCTTCGGCCTCGGACAGCGCCTTCTTAAGGAACTCCACTTCGGTCATGGCCACTATTAAAATTCATGACGCTTCTATGAGCTGAAACTATTTTTTTCTTTATCAATATACACACGGGGTATCACTTACCTTTGTTCTCCTCGAGCTGCCACTTCACGAGGCCGAGCTCTTCCTCGGACCGCTCCAGGTCTCGCTTCAATTCGGAGACCTCTATAGTATGAGTGGTAGCGGCCAGCAGCGGCGCCTGCTTATTCACATAGACATATTCTGATTAGACTCCTGCGGGTGTTATTTGATCCTCTATTCGGCCTTTCTTTCCAAACACCAAACAGAGCATCAGGGGCTACTGTCTATACTATGATATTTTTTTACAATTTTATTACTTACCTCAAAGCCCATCAGGAGGCTGGCGCAGGCTTCGGTCAATTTGCTTTTGGCGGACCGGACCTTCTCAATCACCATACTCATAAGAGTACAGTGTTCTTCATGAATGGAAGCGCCTCCAAGCACTTCCAGCGAGTTGTCCGATACCTCTTGATGGACAGAGGTCATCGGCACGGGCAGCTCACCCCCCTTAGGGAGAGGCTGCCTGCCCGTATCCGGAACCACAGGGGGTTCCGGAGCAGTATCCGGTTGGGGGCCAAACTTGCTGCGACCCTAGTCATCAGAATCCATGGGGGTTTTCCCTCCCATGTACCCGGCGTCTGGGATTTCGCCTTGGTGCGTCTCCAGAACAGTCTCCCCCTGGTCTGGTATCCTTTGAGACAACACCTCGTTGTCGTTCGCGGGCTTGGGGGAGGAGGCAGTCGGGAGTGAATCACTATTCATCACCGACGGGCCCAGAGACCCATCCGAAGAGGATACGTCGATGTGGGCTTTGGCCGGACTGCACGAGCATGTTTGGCATGATAAGAAGCAATAAAGCAAAATGTACCGGAATCATTGTAGTGTCCGCATACTTACGACTTCGCCAGGGGCTTGTCCCTGGGCAACCACTCCTCGCCGATGTAGGCGGCTGTGGTGGAGTGGTCCAGAGGGAGGGTCTCTCCTTTCTTGGACCCTTCGGCCTCCCCAGATGGGGCGACCTTCCTTTTCTTCTCCCCTCCGGTTGGGGGGGGGGATTTCCTCTTCCTCCTCCTCGTTTTCGTTGGAGGAGTGCGCCTTGGTGTCTTCGGACGATGAGTCCGATACAATATTGCGCTGGAGACCTTTCCTGGTCCCCGTGGCCTTCTTGGCCTTCTTCTCCGACACCTCATAGGGCGTCGGAAATAGCATCTTCGTTAAGATAGGCGATGTTAGATCTTTGGGTAGTGGAGCTGGGTAGTCAATCCGCTCCGCTATCGCTACCCAGTCTAGTTAGATTGGCATGGAGGTTTAGATTCCCCCCGCGGGTGTGCTAGTAAAAGCTACATCTTGCAAAATATAAAAAAACTCACCGGATTGGCGGGGCGCTTCGCGCTGAGTCCGCGATCTTCGGCTATGGGTGGTGGTACCTTGGCGGCCTTGAACAGCACCTTCAGATAGTTCGTGCGTCGTGTCGAAGAGCTCTCGCAGCGTCTGATGTTCGGCCAGGTCCAACTCCCACATATTGAAAGTCCGTCTCTGACACGGAAGGATCCGATGGAAGAGCATGACTTGGACCACATTGACAAGCTTGATTTTCTTGCTTATCATATTTTTGACACAGGTCTGAAGTCCGGTCAGCTCCACCGATGATCCCCAGGCTAGGCCCTTCTCTTTCCAGGAGGTGAGCCGCATGGGGAAGCCGGATCGAAATTCGGGGGCCGCTGCCCAGTTGGTGTCGCGCGGCTCGGTGATGTAGAACCACCCCGATTGCCACCCCTTCACGGTCTCCACGTAGGAGCCTTCAGGCCAGGTAACATTGGGCATCTTGCCCACCATGGCGCCTCTGCACTCCGCTTGCTGGCCGACCACCACCTTCGGCATCACGTTGAAGGTCTTCATCCATAGGCCGAAGTGGGGCGTAATGCGGAGGAAGGCCTCGCACACGATGATAAACGCCGAGATGTTGAGGATGAAATTGGGGGCCAGATCATGGAAGTCCAGCCCGTAGTAGAACATGAGCCCGCAGACAAATGGGTGGAGGGGGAATCCCATTCCGCGGACAAAGTGGGAGAGAAACACTACCCTCTCCTGAGGCTTCGGGGTAGGGATGATCTTCCCTTCGGTATGGAGCCGGTGCGCGATGTCTGCGGCCAGGTATGCGGCCTCCCGAAGCTTCATGATGTCCTCCTCCTTAACAGAGGAGGCCATCCACTTGCCTCCCGCTCTGGACATACTTGGAATGACTTTGCGGAGAAGGAGAAAGCTTGGGCGCTAGAGCACGAGCGAGGGGGAATGGATGAGCAGATGAAGAAGAAGGCGTGGGTGGAAAAAGATGAATCCTTATCTCTTTATAAATGCAGTAGAAACCATACACCTCCCCACTTGCCCGATAAACTCGCTTATTCCCCAAGCGCCACGTTGATGGTGCGGTTGGGTTACCCACACCCGTATTGATGAGAATCCCATGATAAGGGGACACGATCTCTGCTTTGACAAGACGTGCCAAGGAAACCGCCTCGCAATACGTGCAGTAGCTGGTTGAGAAAAGCGGTTCGAATAATGACCGGGCCGTGGCATGATGTCATGCTGTGAAAAGTTGTCAGCAGATTAGATTTGTGGAATATTGTACTCTCTACGGTGGTATGTGGAATTTGTTTTGCAGAGCCGGACGCGATCATTGTGTTCTAAATCTTCTATGGAGTATTCGGAGAAGGAACCCTCCTTGCAATGCCAAAGACAATTTGCGCACCAGACTCATCGTCATTGAAGCCTCAGGGGCTACTGAGAGAGTCCTCGATCGGGGGGTACTCGGATAGGCGGGCTATGTACTTGTGCCGGACTATTGGACTATGAAGATACAACATTGAAGACTTCGTCTCGTGTCCGGGTGGGACTCTCCTTTGCGTGAAAGGCCAGCTTGGCAATTCGGATATGTAGATCTCCTTCTCTGTAACCGACTCTGTGTAACCCTAGCCCCCTCTGGTGCCTATATAAGCTCGAGGGTTTAGTCTGTAGGACAACAACAACCATAATCATAGGCTAGCCTCTAGGGCTTAGCCTCTACGATCTCGTGGTATATCAAGTCTTGTAATACTCATATCATCAAGATCAATCAAGCAAGAAGTAGGGTATTACCTCCATTGAGAAGGCCCAAACATGGGTAAACATTGTGTCCCTCGCCTCCTATTACCATTAGCCTTAGATGCACAGTTCGGGACCCCCTACCCGAGATCCGCTGGTTTTGGCACCAACAGGGGTCCCCAGACTTGCCTGCCTGTGGCCTACAGCGTGGCTCAACCCATGGCCCAGTACGACCCATCTTCATCAACCAACACTCAAGACCCTTCCGAGGGGCCAAGCCTCGCGGGACGGACAACGCAAGGCCTCCTCAGGAGTGGCCTCACCAGGCAGGCTCGCAAGTAGGCGGAAAGATCAAAGCAAGGGGTACCTCACGAGGTGCCCATGACGCAAGCCATGACGATCAATACCAGGCGGGCGCCAGCTCGTGCAGTATCCTCGTTTCCTCTTTGGTGCAAAGGGGGCAAGCACAGGCATGGAGTACCGAGGCATCAGGCAAAGGTTTCCATATCGGTGCAACGAGACCAAGACCAGCAGGATGGCAGGACGGAGGTCAACGTGGAGCCCAAGACGGCGTCATCACCAACACCTTTGGCAGCCGAAGACCACCTTTAGTCAGGATAGCTTGTACTGGCTGTCCCCTTTCAAAATGGCCGTTGTTGGATCCCTTCCCGCTCAATATTTGGGAAGAGGACCAGGGCCTCTATAAATAGGGCTAGTCACCACAGTAGAAGGGGATCCGAACACAGTTCATCCACACACCACAAAGTGCAAGAACACCTCTCCTCGCGAGGCTGTTCTTCCCTTGTACTGCTCATCATCAGCCCAAGAGGCAATCCACCACACCACACACAGGAGTAGGGTATTACACCACAACGGTGGCCCAAACTTGTATAAATCTTGTGTCTCTTGTGCTGTGAGTTCATCAATCTAGCTTAGGGATGGCGGCAAGGCTGAGGGCATGTTTCGGTAGGGAGAGATCTTCGTGCGCACCCTAGTGTTTGAACCTTAAGGGTTTTGCCCGAACCCGATATCTGACATTTGGCGCACCAGGTAGGGGTGCGCCGAAATCTTCTTCCCATTGATCGTCGTCCCATCGCTTCGTCGCATCCATGGCAGACGCTCACCGAGCCCGCGCCGAGAGCCGAGCTGCTCTCGCCGCCCGCGTTGCCCTGACGGCTCCCGTCGGCGGGCCTCCTCGTCGTTCTCCGTCGCCTGCCACCAATGCCGCCACCGGCCCGGTGGGGAACGAGCAGCAAGCATCTTCGATGCACACTGGTGCGGCGGGAAGGCTGCACCGCCACTTCGTCGCTGACCCCAGCTGGTTAATCGTCTCACGCTCGTCGCGCCCCCATGGACGCGCAGGCCGTGTTGCTCCTGGCACGTGAGCTCCTGCACTACCGCCCCGTCGACGACCTCTATGAAGAATGGCTCGCTCGCATCACCGATCTCGTCAGTGCCGCAGGGGGCTCTCTCGCGCCGTCCCTCTCGCTGCCTCGCCCTCCGTGAGGCATGGGAGACGCGGGTCAAGGAGCAGCTCCGCCACCTCTGCCCCAGGACGACGCCCTGGCTCCAAGGCGCACAGCCCCTGGACGTCACCCGCCGCATCCAGCACCCGCGCGACAAGAAATAAGCTGCCAAGAAATCCCTTGACCTCAAGAAGGCGCTCCCGTGCTTCCTGCACTAACACGACAAGCCCGCGTCCTGGCGCGCCAAGACCCCGTGCTACCCCTGGTGCCAGTGCGCGGGTACCACCAAGAGCAAGCCCCGCGTCAGCAAAGGGCTCCGGTGGCCATAGCAGGTTGCCGTGCCTTCACCACCGAGCTACGTAGCGCCGCCTGGCCGGGCAAGTTCAAGCCAGACCTGCCTCCTCCCTACGATGATACTGCCGACCCCATGGAGTTCTTGCAGCTCTATGAGTTGGGCACCGAGGTGGCCAACAGAGATGAGAAGGTCATGGCGAACTAGTTTCCCATGGCGCTCAAGGATGGTGCCCGCACCTGGCTCCTGAACCTGCCTCCCGGCTTGAACTCCTCCTGGGACCAGATGCGCAGCCGCTTCATCACCAACTTCCAGGGGACTTGCAACCGCCCCCCAGCCACGGGTGACCTGTGCCGCATCAAGCAACAGCCTGGGGAGACCCTGCAAAAATACATCCAGCGCTTCAACAGCACCCGCCTCAAGATCCCCAAGGTGACGGACGAGGCCATCATCTCAGCGTTCTCTGATGGCGACCACGACGTCAAGATCAAGGAGGAGCTCACCATCCACGAGGAGTTGTGCACGTGTCTGGAGCTATTCAACCTGGCGACCAAGTGCGCAAGAGCCGAGGAAGGACGCCTCTCCCTCCCCGAGCTTCCAGCTGCTAAACCAGAAGAGAAGAAGACCAAGGCCAAGGACGTGAAGCGCAAAGGAGCTATCATGCTTGTAGCAGAGCCAGACACGAAGCGTGTCAGGGACCAGCCGGAGTCGTCCAAGGGTAGCTGACCATTCTGCGCCTGCCACAACCTCCACACCCACAACACCAACAAATGCCAAGAGCTTAGGGCCATTCGAGAAGGATGCTTCGGTCGACGCCCCGAGCGCAATGACCCAGGCTACGGCCAAGGAGGAGGACGTGGCGGAGGACGATGGGACGACCGTGGCACTCGCCAGGAGTGGCGTGACCGATCTCGCAAGGATCATTGGCAGGACCAGCCTCGCGAGGGAGCCTGGAGGGATCAGCCTCGCGAGGACTACCCGCAGGGCAACGCAGGCCTTCCCCCTCTGCCGCCGCCGCCAAGAAGGAATGACGACCACCACCAGGACGAGGGGGCTGGGGGCTTCCAGGAACTATGTTCTATCGCCTGCATCTTAGGCGGAGCTCAGGCCCCAGCCTCTCAGCGCATCTTCAACAGTTTGCTCGCAAGGTGAACGCAGTCCTCCCCAAGCTCGAGGCCACGCGCCCGCTCAGGTGGTCCAAGTGCGCCATTACCTTCGACTCGGCGGATCAACTCAAGTGCGTAGCTACTACTGGTGTCCTCCCGATGCTTTGTTCCCCAGTCATCAGCAACGTGCGGTGCAGGGCTTAACATCTTGTCGGTCGAGATGTTCGACAACCTTCAACTGCCATACGATCAGCTCCAGTCAACCAAGCCTTTCTCAGGAGTCACCGACGGCTCCACCACCCCGATAGGGCAGGTTCGCCTCCCTGTCACCTTCGGACAGCGCAACAACTACCACACCGAGCTCATTGACTTCGACGTCGCCCTCATCCACTTTCCATACAATGCCATCCTCGAGTATCTAGCCCTGGCCAATTTCAAGGCGGTGCCCATGACGGCTACAATGTCCTCAAGATGCTAGGAAGCGGCGGAATCATCACGGTCCCCTGTGAAGAGAGAGATGCGGTGTGCTCCCTCGAGCACGCCTTCCAAGCTGCATCAATCGAGGACCCAGACAGCAGGGGCGAGAACCCTCCTGAGGCAGTCCCCAAGAAGAAGACACCGCTCAGCTCAAGGCCTCGGGAGGTTGGCATCCCAGGAGGTGTCGCGTCAGGATCAGCGCCCGTGCAAGGGGCGCCTCCCTC
The DNA here is from genome assembly GCF_018294505.1 of Triticum aestivum. Lineage (NCBI taxonomy): Eukaryota > Viridiplantae > Streptophyta > Magnoliopsida > Poales > Poaceae > Triticum > Triticum aestivum. The sequence goes on along the minus strand of NC_057795.1, from coordinate 206,185,108 downwards.
CATAACATAGGAAGGCGAACCCGGCGCCCCCTCGTGCAGGGCTCGGGGGCTCTCTTCTGGAGGGCCTCAGACTTTGCCAACAACACGAGGGAGGCGCTCGGGCACCACTTGGAGGCGTGCTTCGCAGCATGTTTCCCTTAGAAGGTCTCAGGGCATGGTAAGCCCAACGTTCAGGAGTTCATCACCAACGCTACTCAGAAGCTTCAGGAAGCAAGAGCCATGCACAGTGACCTCCGCTTGCCTGGCGTGGCCCCCCATCCAGGCGAGGATGGTGGGCTGCACGTCTGCATCGACGTCCCAGGGCTCAACCGAGCCGCATCTGAGGAGCGCCTCTAGCCTTCGCGCGTGGGACGCTGTGAGGGTCCGCCGCACAGCTATGTTCTCATGCCTTTCGGCCTGCCAAACACGGCTGCCACCTTCCAGCGTCACCCGTGGAGCATACTGGCGGCTCAGGAGGCCAGGCATGTAACACCCCAGATGTAACATGTCCCATTTTGGCAATATATCAACTTGAGTTTCATCCAATTCTTGTGGGTTCTATCATGTTTGGCCTCATCTTGTTTGGTTATGTGTTTATTCTTTTCATTGCCATGTTTACCTTGTTATATTGCAATTGTGTCTCTTGTAAATTTGCATTCCATCAACATCATGTGCATGGTGTGATTTCATACATATTATGTTGTTGCATTGTTCCATGCATAAATCTTGCATCATCACCACTTCTCTTCTCTTTCCTTTCCTTTTTTTCATTTTGCAAGTGCACTTTTTACCTTCTCCTTTAATGTTCATATTCTACCTATAAATCTTTCTACATGTCTAGAACCTCTCTACCAAATCTCATGTATTTTGGACTTGTTTTCGTTAGGTTCAAAAATACCTCAAGTTTGAATTATATTCAAACTTGTTTTATTTTTCTACCTCTAAAAATGGCCAAGGCAAGTATTTCAAATATTACAATATATCAGGAGCATGGGAAGATTTTCATATTTCCAAAATCCCTCTTCTTTGTTCCTGGCCTTTTTCATTTTGATTTTCTGTTTGAGGAATTTCAAATAAAAGAAAAGGCTTACCTGGGCCTCTCTTTTCCCCAGCAGAGCGCAGCAGCAGCTCTAGCCGCGGCCATCCAGCCCACCAGCACCCTTTTTCCCTCTTTCTCCCTCGCCGGGCCCGCTTGTCAGCGACCCACGACCTCACGCCTACCAGCTCCGTGTTGCCGGCGTCTCTGTTTTTGAGAGAGAGCATCCGCGCCGTGAGCTTGACGGATGTCGAGGCAGCGCCGTCTCTTCCCCTCCTTTTTAAGCCCCCAAGCCCTCCTAGGGTTTCCCCTTTCCCCCTCTCTCGCTGCCGCCACGGTAGGTCCTCGCTCGTGCCCCCATAGCCGTCGTCCACACCATGGCCGAGGCGAGCTGGAGCTTGTCGTTGGTGTAGGATCCGCCATCAGCGCCCCGCCTTCCTCCAGACGCTCCGGGTGATCGTCATCGTCTTTTTCCTGCTGTGAACCAAGGCAGGAGACACCAAGTCCAAGTACCTCCCCGTCGTCCTCTTCCTCCCCTGCTTCGTGGACAGCAGCCCCGCCAAGTTCAGAGCTCGTCCGCGTCGCCGCAGGCTCATCTCCATCGCCGTCTTCTTGTCCTAGGGTAAGGAGGTATTCCCGGCTTCCTCCCTCCTCCTTCTCAACGCTGCATGATTCCCGTAGGAGATACTAGGATCGCGCATTCGCCATGATCTAGATGCTCTGGCGATCTCTAAATTTTTTGGTGTGAAGTTATAGTAGACGCCGTTGTTGCTCGCGCTTTGCCCCGCTCTGGTTCACCTCGCTGCACCACTTCTATTCCGCACCACACCACCCCTCGCATCACCCACGCCATGGCAGCCCTGCTTGCCCCGCGCTGTCCTGCTTCCTCGTCTTTCACGCGCATGCGCTCTACACCCGTTCATGTCGCCGCTGCACGAGCTCGTGCTCGAGAGTTTGTGAGCATGCCACTGCACCCGCACTCCCTGGCCTATCTCGCACCCCCGCCGGTGCCCCTGGCTCCGATGGTCGTCATCGTTGCTCGCAGGCACCGTCGGCGTCTTCTCTGCTGCACATGAGAAGGGACCCGTACCAGCTTCAGGTTACCTCAAGGAGAGCCGAGCCACTACCAAACCAACACCCTGTCCTAGCTCAATTGGTCATCGCTCACACCCAGCACCAGGGAGACCCGGGTTTGAGTCCCAGGCTCTGCATTATTTTGTTGTGGCTTTTTCCTTTTCTTTGTGACACTGACGCCTCGGCCCCACCGGTCATACAGACACCCAGGCACATGGCCCACGGCCCTAGCAGTCAGTCTAACGGCTGGGTACAGCTTGGGTGCACCTAGTTTTTCCCTGCATGACTTCTATTTTTTTCTTTTCAATTCGGAACATGCCAGATTTGGCATATGTTGAGGTTTCCATTTTAGGCAGTATTTGTTTTTGCATAAATGTGGGGATTTTCTGATGCAACCTAGACATATTATATATGTTTTTGGGGTAGAAAAATCCCACCAATCCTGTGGTGGCATTAGTTTCTGCATTTGAGCAAGTTTGCACACATGTAATTTTACATCATGTTGTTGTTTTGTCTTTCATGTGTATATTTATGCAAATATGCTATGAGGTAGTTTTGCACATGAACCTGCTCTTCATCATGCCTACTTGCTTATGTAATTAAGCTCATGCCATGATATGTTTTATTTTGAGTTAAATAACCTTGCAAACATGCTATCATGAATCTGTTTCTACCATGACTTTAAATTCTACTGTCTGGAATCTGTTTATGTCACTTGCCACGTTTGCATTGATGCTATCATCATTTCTGTAGATATTTGGAGCATGTTCAGTAAGTGAATTTTGTTAAATGCATTTAGTACTAGCATGCCATGCACTTGTTGGCCATGATATATTACAGTAGCATATTTAAACTTTGCACACAAGTTGTTATGTTGCTGTTTCCAACGGATTGCGTTGCATCTTGTTTGGCTTGCCATTTTCAAACCGTGCATCCGTTTCCGGTGATCCTTATATTGATTTCAACCAAATATACCAATATATCCAGTGACATGCTTGGGTTACCAAGATTGTGCCATGTTCATCGTTTCTCCTTCTGTCTCATTGACACCCCTTCCGTAGCACCCCATATGCATTGCACAACACATCTTGCATTCCATGCCATGTCTTGCATCATATTGCTTGCGCATTGCACCATGATTGATTGTTGTTCCATTGCTTGTGTTCTTTCTTTGGGTAGAGCCGGGAGACAAGTTCGTGAACGAGGATCCTGTTGAGTACGCTAACGAGGAGCAAGCTTTTGACAACTCTGAGAACTCTGCAGGCAAGATGACCATTACCCTCGATATCACTTCTATCTTTGCTTGCTAGTTGCTTTGTTCTATCGCTATGCTGTGCTACCATTCACGTGTTTACCATGCCTCCCACATTGCCATGTCAAGCCTCTAACCCATATTCCTAGCAAACCATTGTTCGGCTAAGTTACCGGTTTTGCTCAGCCCTCTTATAGCATTGTTAGTTGAAGGTGAAGTTGAAGATTGCTCCATGTTGGAACATGATTATGTTGGGATATCACAATATCTCTTATTTTAATTAATGCATCTATATACCTGGTAAAGGGTGGAAAGCTCCGCCTTTTGCCTGGTGTTTTGTTCCACTCTTGCCGCCCTAGTTTCCATCATACCGTTGTTATGTTCCTTGATTTTGCATTCCTCACGCGGTTGGGTTTATGGGAACCCCTTGACAGTTCGCTTTGAATAAAACTCCTCAAGCAAGGCCCAACATCGGTTTTACCATTTGCCTAACATAACTAAAATTTGAAATAGGGGATTTTCTCCGGACCCCTAGTTTCTTAATCAACCCCCTGGGGCCAGTGCTCCTTCGAGAGTTGGTCCGAAACGGGCAGACTGCGGGGCCACCACGGGGCAACTCGAGGTCTGGTTTTACTCGTAGGTTGACCTATCTGTTGTACCCTGAGAACGAGATATGTGCAGCTTCTAACGGGATATGTTGGCACAGTCGGGCGGTCTTGCTGGTCTTGTTTTACCTTTGTTGAAATGTCTTGTAACCGGGATTCTGAGACTGATCGGGTCTTCCCAGGAGAAGGAATATCCTTCGCTGATCGTGAGAGCTTGTGATGGGGTAAGTTGGGACACCCCTGTAGGGTATAAACTTTCGAGAATCATGCCCGCGGTTATGTGGCAGATGGGAATTTGTTAATATCCGGTTGTAGAGTACTTGACACTTGACTTAATTAAAACGCATCAACCGCGTGTGTAGTCGTGATGGTCTCTTCTCGGTGGAGTCCGGGAAGTGAACACGGTTTGGGTTATGTTTGAACGTAAGTAGTCTTCAGGATCACTTCTTGATCACTTCTATATGACGACCGTTGCATAGTTTCTCTTCTTACTCTTGTACTCGCCTTTAGCCACCATATTTTTCTTATCAATTGCCGCAACTCCACCTCATTACCTTATCCTACCCATAAGCTTAAGTAGTCTTGATCTTGCGGGTTTGAGATTGCTGAGTCCTTGTGACTCACATATACTACCAAAACAGTTGCAGGTGCCGACAATACCAGTGCAGATGATGCGACCGAACTCGAGTGGGAGTTCGACGAGGCCCTTGGCCGTTACTACGTGTCCTTTCCTGATGATCAGTAGTGGAGCCCAGTTGGGACGATCGGGGATCTAGCATTTTGGGTTATCTTCCTTTTCATTTGGATTTGTCCGTAGTCGGACTATGTGTGTATTTTGGATGATGTATGACTTATTTAAGCAATTGTGTGAAGTGGCGATTGTAAGCCAACTCTTTATCCCAGTCTTGTTCATTACATGGGATTGTGTGAAGATGACCCTTCTTGCGAAACAACCACTATGCGGTTATGCCTCTAAGTCGTGCCTCCACACGTTGGATATATAGCCGCATCGTGGGCGTTACAAGTTGGTATCAGAGCCAGCTTCGACTTAGGAGCCCCCTGCTTGATCGAATTGCTGACATTGTTGAGTCTAGAAAAAAATGTTTTGATTCTTAGGATTATATATATATCAGAGAGTGGGATTCTTTTTACTCCTCAGTCCCTTCGTCGCTCTGTTGAGGCCTCCTGACGTAGATGTTTTGTCTTTCCTATCCTCAAATTTCACTAAAAAAATTAGGATCACGCGGGTATCTTGGAATCGTTCCGATAGTTTTGTGATGAGGACATTGTTCTTGGTGCCTCCTGACATTTAGGGGTTGTGGCAGTGTCCCGAGGAGTTGAGCTCCGAGGTGTTGTCGTCACAATTTTGTCGTTGCAGTTCTGGAATACTTGAGTTTCGCCGACATTGAAAATCTCTTTTATGCAGTTAGTGGTGAGATAACCTCGACGCCACCTAGTACTGGGGCGGGAGTTCGGGACTATTGCCACAGCTAGTATAACGGATGCTTTTTGAAGGTTGAGGTACACGATTTCCGAAGGTTTCTTGGTTATGTGTTTACGGATGGATATAGCTTGGATGTAGGGATTGTTAGTTTTGGGTGAGATATATATTGCTTCCCCTGTATCCCCAACACCAGATTGCATAACCAGAAATTTTCCGGAGTTTTATAGGTGGGAATTCCAGTAGCTCTTAGCATTTCTTCCTGCGGATATTTGGTTTGTGATTGGGTAATCCTTACCACTTATTTGTTCCAGTCGTACCTTCTTGTTTTATTCATCAACCTTTATCTAAGTGGCTTCTCACCTTAATGGATGGGTGATGTTAACTTTGGAATTCATTCATTCAATACTTGTTCGAATGTCTATTGTGAAGACTATATGTTGCAATTTCTAGCCTTTGATTCTGCTTATCTATCATGTCAATGGTTGTTCTAAAGGATGTCATCTTCTTCAGGATGGCTCCGCCAACTCGCAACAACCCGGATCGGGGTGAAGGAGATCGGTCGAACCGTCCACCTCCGCCACCTCCTCCGCCTCCAAAGGCGTGGCAAGCTATCGTGGCGGCCACCAACGCCAATACTTAGATGCTTTTGCAACTCTTGCAAGAGCGCAACCAAGGCCAAGGCAACCAAGGGAATCAAGGCCAGTGGCATTTCAACAATCAGCCTCAGTTTGCTACCCTCAACCAGTTCCTTGCAAATCAGCCAAAGTCTTTCAGCAGTTCTGTCGAGGCCACAGACGCTAATGATTGGCTCGTGGACATCTGCAAGCATTTTGAATGTAGCAATGTCAGTCCTGAGGACTACGTCAAGTTCACTTCTTTTCAGCTCAAGGACCAAGCAGTTGATTGGTATCAGCAATACAAAGATTCCAGAGGAGGTCAACTGATTATCCGGGCTGACTTCTGCCGGGATTTCAAAGCTCACCACATTCCTACAAGTGTTGTTGAGAGCAAGCGTGAGGAATTCCACAATCTCAAGCAAGGAAGCATGTCCGTGTATCAATACAACATCCAGTTTCAGAAGCTTGCTCGCTTCACAAGGTACGACGTTCCTGATGAAAAGAGCATGATTTATCAATTCAGGGGTGGCCTCGGAGAGGATCTGCAGTTAGCTCTCGTTCTTGTTGAGACTACTCAGTTCGATCAGTTCTACAACATGGCCCTCAAGCAATAAGGTGCTCAGCTCAAGTGTGAGGCTTCTAAGAAGAGAATCAGGAATGCAGTTCAGTCTTCTTCTTCCTCACAAGTGGCAGCTAAGCAGCAGAAGTTCTACCTTCCTCCTCCTCCGTTTTGTCATCCTTACCAGCAGAAGAATTTAGGTGGTCGTGGATCTTCCCACCCACTGAACCCAAGCTATCAGAACAAGACTCAGTCTCAGGTCCCAAGGAAAGGCGGTCCTCCTCCACCTTTTCGCCCACTTTCAGAGGTCACTTGTCACAAGTGTGGTATGAAAGGACATTACTCCAACAAGTGCTTCAACCAAAGGCGCCTTCCGCCTCCTCCTCCTCTGAGGTCTTCAAGCAATGTAGTGGTCAAGCACAATCAAAAGCATGCAAAGGTGAACAAGATGAATGCATCTTAGGCAGAGGATTAATTAGATGTGATCATGGGTAACCCTCCAGTCAACCTATTCCTGTTAGAGTTTTATTTGATTCTGGTGCATCGCATTGTTTCATGTCAGCATCGTTCTTTACCAAGCATGATTTCACTTCGGAATATTTGGATAGACCTCTAGCAATTGTTTCCCCAGGCAAGCACATGAGTTCTCGTTTGATGGTTCGGAATGTCGGGATCAAGATGGGCAATTATAAATTTATGTCTTCTCCAATTGTTCTTGGCGACTCTGATATTGATCTAATTCTCGAGATGGACTGGCTTTCTAAGCACAAGGCTAAGCTTGATTGTGCTGGAAGGGAGATTCAATTGACACACTCTTCTGAGGATGTGATCATTGATACGTCTCCAACATATCTACTTTTCCAAACACTTTTGCCCTTGTTTTGGACTCTAACTTGCATGATTTGAATGAAACTAACTTGGACTGACGCTGTTTTTAGGACAACTGCCATGATGTTGTTTTATGTGTAGAAAAGAAAAGTTCTCGGAATGTCCTGGAAATCCACGGAGGCACTTTTTGGATTTAATAAGAATTTTTGGTGAAATAATCAATGCTAGGGCGCCCACGGCCTAATCTCTCTCGGGAGGGCTGATCTGGAGTCCGTTCGGGGCTCCGGAGAGGATGATTCGTCGCTGTCGTCATCATCAACCGTCCTCCATCACCAATTTCATGATGCTCACCACCCTGCGTGAGTAATTCCATCGTAGGCTTGCTGGACGGTGATCGGTTGGATGAGATTTACCATGTAATCAAGTTAGTTTTGTTGGGGTTTGATCCCTAGTATCCACTATGTTCTGAGATTGATGTTCCTATGACTTTGCTGTGCTTAATGCTCGTCACTAGGGCCCGAGTGCCATGATTTCAGATCTGAACCTATTATGTTTTCAGAATATATGTGTGTTCTTGATCCTATTTTGCAAGTCTATAGTCACCTATTATGTGTTATGATCCGACAACCCCGAAGTGACAATAATCGGGATACTTCTCGGTGATGACCGTAGTTTGAGGAGTTCATGTATTCACTATGTGTTAATGCTTTGGTCCGGATCTCTATTAAAAGGAGGCCTTAATATCCCTTAGTTTCTGCTAGGACCCCGCTTCCACGGGAGGGTAGGACAAAAGATGTCATACAAGTTCTTTTCCATAAGCACGTATGACTATTTACGGAATACATGCCTACATTACATTGATGAATTGGAGCTAGTTCTGTGTCACCCTATGTTATAACTATTGCATGAGGAATCGCATCCGGCATAATTATCCATCACTGATCCATTGCCTACGAGCTTTTCGTATATTGTTCTTCGCTTATTTACTTTTCTGTTGCTACTGTTACAACTACTAGAAAAACCCAAAAACATTTATCTTTACTTTTGCTACCGTTACTATTATTATCATACCATTTTTGCTACTAAACACATTGTTGTAGATACTAAGTTATCCAAGTGTGGTTGAATTGACAACTCAACTGCTAATACTCAAGAATATTCTTTGGCTCCCCTTGTGTCACTATGAAGAACTTGAAAAACGATCGAACTACTATTTTGCCCTCAACGACGAGGGGAGGTAAGGAACTGCCATCTAGCTCTACACTAGATTCCCCTTCCGTTATTAGTAGGCTTGCGACACCTAAGCCTGCTACTGCTATGAATTCTGATATGTCGCATGTTATTGATGATGTCACTTCTGCTATGCATGATGAAATTACTTCTGTGCGTGATACTACTTTGCCATTAGGTGAATTTCTTGATGAACAACTTGCTAGATTTAGGGGGAATGAAATTACTGAAGATCCTATTACTGATGATAGTGATGATGAAGGTCCCCCCAATGATTATGTATTACCTGTTGTTCCTAAGGGTTATGTTATGAATGAAAAAGCTGCTATGGCAATTCTTGCTTGCAATGATAGAAATGATCTTAAGAAATTATTAGCTAAATGGAAGCAGCAGTCTCTTAACGCTAGAATCAAACCCGATCCTGCTTTTGCTACTTCACCTATCTGCGTTACTGATAAGGATTATGAATTCTCTGTTGATCCTGATATTATTACTTTAGTTGAATTGGTCCTTTTTATGGCCTTGAATCTGAAACTATTGTGGCACATCTTACCAAGTTGAATGATATAGCCACCCTGTTTACTAATGATGAGAAGTCTCGCTATTTATATATCCTTAAGATATTTCCGTTCTCATTAAAGGGTGATGCTAAGACTTGGTATAATTCTCTTGCTCCTAGCTGTGTGCGTAGTCCCCAGGATATGATTTATTACTTCTCTGCTAAATATTTCCCTGCTCATAAGAAACAAGCTGCCTTGCGGGAAATATATAATTTTGTGCAAATCAAAGAAGAGAGTCTCCCACAAGCTTGGGGGAGGCTTCTTCGGTTACTTAATGCTTTGCCCGATCATCCTCTTAAGAAAAATGAAATACTTGATATCTTTTATAATGGACTAACCGATGCTTCCAAGGACTATTTGGATAGTTGTGTTGGTTGTGTTTTCAGGGAAAGAACAGTCGACGAAGCTGAAATATTATTGAATAATATGTTGACATTGGACTCTTCCCGAGCCAGTTCCTGAAGTAATTCCTGAACCAATTGAGCCAACTCCTGAGCCTATTCCTAAACCCACTCCGAAGAAGAGAGGTGTTATATTTCTTAGTCTTGAAGATATGCAAGAGGCAAAGAAATCAATGAAAGAAAAAGATATTAAAGTTGAAGATGTTAATAATTTACCACCTATTGAAGAAATACAAGGTCTTAATTTACCGCCTGAAGAACCACATTGTCTTGATAACTCGACACAGGTAGTAAAGTTAATTCTCTCAATAGATATGATAAAGTTGAAATACCCTCTACTAAATTTCATAGCCCATGCTTAGTTGAATTTGATGACTTTATGGCTAGACAAGAAAGTTTTAATGCTTATGTTCGTAGAGAGTTAAAGAATAATGCTTTCGAGATAGGATGCGTAGGTGATAATCTGGTTAGAGTTAAAGATGAACTTCACCGTGTTAGCAAATATGCCTCTATGGTTGCTACTCAAGCTAAGCAAGTACTTAAAGCTCAAAATGATTTGCTTGATGAATTAAATAATAAAAATGACTTTTCTGTTAGAGTGGCTACTAGAACTGGTAGAGTGACTCAGGAACCTTTGTATCCTGAAGGCCACCCTAAGAGAATCGAGCAAGATTCTCAGAAAAATAATTTAGAGGCACTTAGTTCTTCTAAAAAGAAGAAAAAGGAAAACGATAGGACTTTGCATGCTTCTAGTGAACCTACTGTAGACACACCTGAGAATCCCAATGATATTTCTATTTCTGATGCTGAAACACAATCAGGTGATGAACATGAACCTAGTAATAATGTTAATGATAATGTTCATGTTGATGCTCAACCTAGCAAAAACAATGACGTAGAGATTGAACCTGATGTTGATCTTGATAACCCACAATCAAAGAATCGTTATGATAAGAGAGATTTTGTTGCTAGGAAGAATGGTAAAGAAAGAGAACCATGGGTTCAGAAACCCATGCCCTTTCCTCCTAAACCATCCAAGTCAAAGGATGATAAGGATTTTGAGCGCTTTGCTGAAATGATTAGACCTATTTTCTTACGTATGCGCTTAACTGATATGCTTAAAGTAAATCCTTATGCTAAGTATATGAAGGATATCATCACAAATAAAAGAAAGATACCGAAAGCTGGAATTTCCACCATGCTTGCTAATTACACTTTTAAGGGTGGAATACCAAAGAAACTTGGAGATTCGGGTGTTCCAACTATACCATGCTCTATTAAAAGAAACTATGTTAGAACTGCTTTATGTGATCTTGGAGCCCGTGTTAGTGTTATGCCTCTCTCTTTATATCGTAGACTTGAATTGAATAAGTTGACACCTACTGAAATATCTTTGCAAATGGCTGATAAATCAACTGCTATACATGTCGGTATTTGTGAGGATGTGCCTGTTGTGGTTGCAAATGTCACTATCTTAACGGACTTTGTTATTCTTGATATTCCCGAGGACGATAGTATGTCTATTATCCTTGGTAGACCTTTTCTTAATACTGCAGGGGCTGTTATTGATTGCAACAAAGGTAATGTCACTTTTCATGTTAATGGTAATGAGCATACGATACACTTTCCGAGGAAACAATCTCAAGTTCATAGCATCAATTCTATTGAAAAAGCTCCAACTATCATTTTTGGAGGTTCTGAATTTCCTCTCCCTACTGTCAAGAAAAAGTATGATATTCTTATTGTTGGGGATTTTCATATCCCCGTTGAGGTAACTTAGTGTTATTCGAAATTTCTCCGGTTCTGTGTTATTTGGAATGAGTTTGTTAACAAGACTTGATCAACCTTGTTAGTGGATTCATCTTGATGATCACGAGATGGATGAAACTAGAAGGCACAACCTTCTATACCCTCCATTTACTTTCTGTTATTTAGAATAAATAAAAAAAGGTATTAGCCGTCTGTTTTCTGAATTATCCGTGCATTAAAAAAATATTCCGAAAATAAAAGTGGTGCAAATGCCCTGCAAATTTAGTATGATTTTTTCTGGAATATTTGAGGATTTTAGGCACTGAAAACACTTCAGGAGGGGCAAGCACCAAGCCACGAGAGAGGAGGGCGCCCCTCCCTGTAGGGCGTGATGAAGCTATGTACCTAGGGTAGGGTCATGGACCTGTCCAAGATACCCTCCCCAAGGACATCTCTAGAAGAAACCACCTTTCAATCGACCCGGAAGTGTTCCACTCGACGGACTCAAAGACACTCGACCATGAAGCCAACCACTCGACTGCCAGGAGACCTAAGGTCACTCTACACGCAAACGGTCTGTCATTAAATAGCTTTTATGGTCATCATAGCACTTTATTTGTGGCGTTACCAGTAACGCCCGATCTTAATGTAACTTAAACCCTGCATAACTGAGGGCCCGAGGGGTCTGGCAAACTCTATATAAGCCACCCCCTCATCAGTGTAAAGGGTTCGCACCCCTGTAACTCATATACACATAATCCAGTCGACCGCCTCCGGGCTCCGAGACGTAGGGTTGTTACTTCCTCTGAGAAGGGCCTGAACTCGTAAATCCCTTGTGTGTACAACTACTCCATAGCTAGGATCTTGCCTCTCCATTCCTACCCCCCTACACTACTATCAGACTTAGAACCACGACAGTTGGCGCCCACCGTGGGGCCGGTATCTTAGCGACTTATTGGACAAGTTGCGAGTTTTCCGATCTCCTTCATCATGGTTTCAGGCGGAGTTTTGGTTGAGGGCTGCGAGATCCGTCTCGGCGCGCTCACATTCATTGCCGACGACTCCGCTTGGCTTCAGGAGGCTCCGCTCGACATCGACGCGCTCCCTATCTACGGGGCGACACAATTTCGCGTGTGCATCCGCGGCGTCCTCCTGCGACAACCGTCGACCCAGTATCGGTCGGCCCCTATGTCGTCCTCCCTCCCTAGTTCCCGCTGGCGCAAACACTCCGGTCGGTCGAGGCTTCAGCGGTGGGTGAGGCACGCAGTGGCCCGCCAGTCGGCCACCCCCCAAGTCGCGGCGATCGAGCCCGACGAATCTCTCTATGGCCTGTTCGACCTGTCGACTGGATCCGCAGAGACTGCATCCGAGTGCGACAGCAGTGATCCAGCGGTGGAGGTTCTGATGGTCGATGGACCACGAAGTCCTCCCGGCTTTCCCCGCACCGATGGAGGCAACGGCGGAGGCGATCCGTCGCGTGCCCATGAAGAGTATCAACCCGAGCCCCTCACTTCGCTGCAGAGGGAAGAACTTCGCCGCCAGAACATGGATGCGCTACACACTCCTATCGTCGGAGAAACCCCCGAGGCTCGTGCCTTAGAGGACGCGCGCTTGGCCAACTTGGCTGAGCGCACTCGACTAGAGAACCTCCAGTGAGCACTCGACGAGCGTGCGCGACAATGGGTTCCAGAATCCAGTCGACGCCAACTTTTTCCACCGCCGACTCAGGTATATCGAACTCCGATTCAGAATTTAGCAGCTGCAGCCCATATAGCAGAGTCGATTCAGCCATCCCAGTCGGAGGCTGGCAGAGGCTTGTTATAGATCAGAGCATTACTCCGGGCAGCAGGAGATTAAAATTCAGTTGTATCACAGTCGCGGAATAGGATTCACAGCAGATCCGTCGCTGCAAATACAGTCCAGTCGGCCCATAGCCCAAGATCGCCCCCGAGGCGTGAGGAACGTGGAGACTGGCGCGATCAGTATAAGAACCGTGAGCAGTATGATCACCGACTCGATCGTGATGATCGACGTCGAGTGCCCACCCCTCCCCCAAGGGGTGGATCGTATGCGCCTCGACAGCAGGATGATAGACGTCATCACAGTGTTGGGCGAAGGATTCCAGTCAACCCCAGGGAACCGGGCTTTGATGCGAGATCCATTATCGTTCAAGGTTTGGTCGACAGGAACAGAGTTCACCGAGAAGGTCATGACAGAGATGCACCCACCACCAGTAGAGTGCACGTCTCAGGACCAGAGTGTTTCAGCAGAGCCATCGGGGTCTCGGTGATTCCTCCCAACTTCAAGTTGGCGACTAGAGTCAGTAAGTTCACTGGTGAGTCCAAGCCTGATACTTGGCTTGAAGACTACCGAGTGGCTGTTCAGATTGGCGGGGGCAACGATGAGGTGGCCATGAAACACCTGCCTCTTATGTTGGAGGGCTCGGCTAGAGCATGGTTGAATCAGTTACCGCCCCGCAACATTTACACTTGGGAAGATCTTGCCCGAGTGTTTGTCAGAACATTTGAAGGAACTTGTAAGCGACCAGCAGGGTTGACAGAGCTGCAATCTTGTGTGCAAAAGTCGAATGAAACTCTGAAGGATTACATCCAGAGATGGATCACGTTGCATCACACGGTAGAGAATGTATCTGATCACCAGGCAATCTGTGCCTTCAAGGAAGGCGTTAAGTACAAAGAGCTAAACCTAAAATTCGGTCGAACCGGAGACATGTCTCTGAGTCGAATGATGGATATTGCCACCAAGTATGGCAATGGTGAGGAAGAGGATCGGCTCCGGAGTGGCAAGCACAAGTCACTCGCCTATGAAACCGGGGGAGGGAACTCCAGTCAGAAGCAGAAGCGGAAAGCCGAGCCAACTGCTCCTGGAGAAGCCTTGGCCATGACTCAAGGAAAGTTTGAAGGGAAGCCCAAAGGGTCTTGGAACCCTAAGAGGGTGAAGGACAAGGTAGGGAATGACGTGATGGATTTGCCGTGCCACATCCACACGAAGAAAGATGAGGAGGGTAAATTTATTTACCCAAAACATACCACTCGACAGTGTCGGCTCTTGATCCAGCAATTCCAGGGGAAACAGCCCAAAGATAAGGAAAATGAGTCGGACAAAGTTGAAGACAAAGAAGATAGTGATGATGGATATCCCCAAGTCAATTCCACCCTGATGATTTTTGCTGATGTAGAAAGCAAAAGTCGATTGAAAGTTATCAACCGAGAGGTGAATATGGTTGCTCCGGCGACACCCAGTTATCTGAAATGGTCTCAGACTGCCATCACATTCGACCAGTCCGATCATCCGACACACATAGCCACCCCTGGGAGGCAAGCTTTGGTGGTCGACCCAGTCGTCGAAGGCACTCGACTGACTAAAGTCTTGATGGATGGTGGCAGTGGCCTGAATATATTGTATGCAGAGACGTTGAAAGGGATGGGCATTCCGATGTCCAGACTCAGTACCAGCAACATGAGTTTCCATGCAGTCGTTCCTGGAAAGAAGGCTGGGTCACTCAGCCAAATTGCTCTTGATGTGGTTTTCGGTGATTACAAGAATTACCGCAAAGAAAAGTTAACGTTTGAAGTTGTGGATTTCCAGAGTGCTTATCACGCTATTTTGGGCAGGCCAGCTTATGCACGTTTCATGGCTCGACCATGCTATGTGTACCTCAAATTGAAGATGCCTGGTCCCAAAGGTGTGATCACTATTACTGGCAAACGGAAGAAGGCAGAAGAGTGCTTTCAGAAAGGCTCAAAGATCGTCGATGCTCAGATGGCAGTGGTAGAGCTGCAGGAATACCAGAAAACTGCAAACCCGAGTGATTTGTTGCGAGCCAAGAAGCCCGCTACTGAATCAACATTTCAGTCGTACGGTGAGACAAAACCGATTCACATTCACCCGACCGAACCCAGTGCTGCTCCGACTCATATCTCCACAACACTCGACTCCAAATAGGAAGAAGCGCTCATCCAGTTCCTACGTGAGAACTGGGACATCTTCACATGGAAGCCTTCTGACATGCCGGGTGTTCCCAGGGGGCTGGCTGAGCACCGTCTACGAGTCGACTCAAAAGTGAAACCTGTCAAGGAACATCTTCGATGATCCGCCGTCCAAAAGAGAAAGGCCATTGGCGAGGAGGTGGCTCGGCTCTTAGCAGCGGAGTTTATCCGAGAGATTTACCACTCCGACTGGCTCGCCAATGTTGTCATTGTCCCCAAGAAGGACAAGTCACTTCGCATGTGCATTGACTTCAAGCATATCAATCGGACCTGCCCGAAAGATCATTTTCCTCTCCCCCGCATGGACCAAATAGTCGACTCGACTGCGGGATGTGAGCGCCTATCTTTTTTAGACGCCTATTCCAGTTACCATCAGATCCGTCTTTATGGACCCGACAGGATCAAAACAACTTTCATCACTCCATTCGAGTGCTTCTGTTATGTCACCATGCCATTCGGCCTCAAGAATGCCGGAGCAACGTTCATGAGGATGATTCAGAAGTGTCTTCTCACTCAAATCAGTCGGAATGTGGAAGCATACATGCATAATATTGTGGTCAAGTCACGGAAAGGTTCCGACCTGCTGACTGACCTTGCTAAAACATTTTCCAACCTCAGGAGGTATGATATCAAGCTTAATCCATCGAAGTGCACATTCGGAGTTCCTGGCGGAAAGTTACTCGGTTTTCTCGTTTCCGAACGAGGAATCGACGCCAACCCAGAAAAAGTTGGTACTATACTCCGAATGAAACGTCTTGTGCATGTGCAGGATGTCCAGAAGCTTACTGGCTGCTTGGCCGCTTTAAGTCGATTCATCTCTCGTCTCGGTGAAAAGGCATTGCCTCTTTACCGACTGATGAAGAAGTCAGACAAGTTCGAGTGGACTCCCTTAGCTGATGCAGCGTTTGCAGAGCTAAAAGCCCTGCTCTCCACCCAGCCGTTGCTTGCTGCCCCAATCAGCAAAGAACCTTTGCTGCTTTACATCGCAGCCACAGGACAAGTCATCAGTACAGTACTTATGGTCGAGCAGGAATAAGAAGGAAAAGCCTTTAAAGTTCAGCGCCTAGTATATTATCTTTCTGAAGTTTCGACCCCATCAAAACAAAGATACCCTCATTATCAGAAGCTCGTATATGGGATTTATCTGACCACGAAGAAGGTTGCTCATTACTTCTCTGACCATTCCATTACAGTCATCAGCGACGCTCCATTGTCAGAGATTCTACACAACAGAGATACAACTGGTCGAGTGGCAAAATGGGCGATTGAACTTCTTCCCCTAGATATCAAGTTTGAGGCAAAGAAATCCATTAAGTCCCAAGCAATAGCAGACTTCGTTGCCGAGTGGATTGAACAGCAACTACCGACTCAAGTTCACTCGGAGCACTGGACCATGTTCTTTGATGGTTCTAAGATGTTGAATGGTTTCGGTGCTGGGGTAGTGTTGGTTTCCCCCCGAGGAGATAAGCTCAGATATGTGCTCCAGATCCACTTTGATTCTTCCAATAACAAAGCAGAATACGAAGCACTTTTGTATGGGTTATGTATGGCCATTTCACTCGGCGTCCGTCGCCACATGGTCTATGGCGACTCAGATTTGGTGGTTAATCAAGTGATGAAGGAGTGGGACATCAGAAGTCCAGCCATGACTGGTTACTGCAATGCAGTGAGAAAGCTAGAGAAGAAATTCGAGGGGTTAGAGCTTCATCATATACCCCGACTGAAAAATCAAGCGGCTGATGATTTGGCAAAAATAGGTTCCAAGAGAGAAGCCATTCCCAGTAATGAGTTTTTGGAACACATCCACACGCCATTAGTTCAAGAGGATCCTTTCACCGAAGAAGCCCCGCAGCCAAAAAGTTCCACGGATCCGACTGAAGTTGAGGTCCCAGCTGTGGTCGACCTGATAATGGAAGTTTCGATCATCACTCCGGACTGGACGGTGTCGTACATCACATATATCCTAAGGAAAGAGCTCCCAGAGAATGAAGAAGAGGCTCGACAGATCGTCCGTCGATCCCAGGCCTTTACTGTGATAAAGGGACAGTTGTATAGGGAAAGCACGACTGGAGTCAGTCAGAAATGTATAACACCAGAAGAAGGTCAGATAATTCTTGACGATATCCACTCGGGGACCTGTGGTCATCATGCGTCCTCTCGAACCATTGTGGCTAAAGCATACGGTTTTACTGGCCAAGAGCAAATGAAATGGCGAAGGAGATAGTCGACAAGTGTGAAGGATGTCAGTTCTATTCCAATATGTCACACAAACCCGCCTCAGCCTTGAAGACCATTCCACTCGTCTGGCCCTTTGCCGTTTGGGGATTGGATATGGTTGGGCCACTGAGAACTGGCTGGAGCAGCTTCACCCATGTACTGGTGGCAGTCGACAAGTTCACTAAGTGGATTGAAGCCAAGCCTATCAAAAATCTTGATGCCCGCACTGCTATCAGGTTCATCAGAGAGTTGATATTTAGGTATGGGGTTCCGCACAGCATCATCACTGATAATGGGTCAAACTTCGATTCCGACGAATTCAGAGCCTTTTGCGCTTCTCAAGGCACGCGAGTCGACTACGCTTCCGTCGCTCACCCCCAGTCGGATGGACCAGCAGAAAGAGCAAATGGCCTAATTCTCAAAGGACTGAAACCCCGGCTGATGCGTGATCTCAAGCATGCAGCAGGCACGTGGGTTGACGAACTTCCATCAGTTCTTTGGGGATTGAGGACCACTCCTAATCGGTCGACTGGGCGAACTCCATTCTTTCTGGTCTATGGAGCTCAAGCAGTTCTGCCGAGTGACCTGCTTCACAATGCACCCCGAATCGAGCTTTACTCTGAAGATGAATCAGAACAAGCCCGGCAGGATGCATTCGACCTTCTAGAAGAAGAAAGAGAGATGGCCACGATCCGATCGACTATCTATCGGCAGGACTTGCGTCGATTCCATGCCAGAAACGTGAAGAGTCGAGCCTTCCAAGAAGGAGATTTGGTCCTCCGAGTGGATCAACAGAAGCCACACAAGCTCGCTCCTACTTGGGAAGGCCCCTTCATCGTCACCAAAGTTCTCCACAATGGAGCATACCGTCTTTACAATGTCGATCGCCAGATTGATGAGCCACGAGCTTGGAATGCGGAGCTGCTCCGCCCCTTTTATACTTAAGTACTCACTCAGATGAGATGTAAAAAGTACATTTGTAGTTTGTTTATCAAAGACAAGAGTGTTATAATTTTCCCAGTGATTGTTGTTGCTTTTGTTTACGTAAGAAATCCCCCAGTGTGTGGCTTAGCTGCGAATCCGTTTCGCCTAAGTTTGTAAAAAAAGAAAAATCCCTGCCGAGTGACGAGCAAGCCTCTCACTCGGGGGCTTAGATGCGAATCCGTTTCGCCTAAGTATTTGAAAATCCTACCTAGTGGAGAGCAACCCTCCCACTCGGGGGCTTAGCTGCAGTCCAGTACTCGCCTAAGTATTTGAAAATCCTACCGAGTGGAGAGCAAACCTCCCACTCGGGGGCTTAGCTGCAGTCCAGTACTCGCCTAAGTATTCGAAAATCCTACCGAGTGAAGAGCAAACCTCCCACTCGGGGGCTTGGCTGCAGTCCAGTACTCACCTAAGTATTTGAAAATCCTACCGAGTGGAGAGAAAGCCTCTCACTCGGGGCTTAGCTACAGTCCAGTACTCGCCTAAGTATTTGAAAATCCTACCGAGTGGAGAGCAAACCTCCCACTCGGGGGCTTAGCTGCAGTCCAATACTCGCCTAAGTATTTGAAAATCCTACTGAGTGGAGAGAAAGCCTCTCACTCGGGGGCTTAGCTGCAGTCCAGTACTCGCCTAAGTATTTGAAAATCCTACCGAGTGGAGAGCAACCCTCCCACTCGGGGGCTTAGCTGCAGTCCAGTACTCGCATAAGTATTCGAAAATCCTACCGAGTGAAGAGCAAACCTCCCACTCGGTGGCTTAGCTGCAGTCCAGTACTCGCCTAAGTATTTAAAAATCCTACCGAGTGGAGAGTAATCCTCCCACTTGGGGGCTTAGCTGCAGTCCAGTACTCGCCTAAGTATTTAAAAATCCTACCGAGTGGAGAGCAATCCTCCCACTCGGGGGCTTAGGTGCAGTCCAGTACTCGCCTAAGTATTTAAAAAATCCTACCGAGTGGAGAGCAAACCTCCCACTCGGAGGCTTAGCTGCAGTCCAATACTCTCCTAAGTATTTAAAAATCCTACCGAGTGGAGAGCAATCCTCCCACTCGGAGGCTTAGCTGCAGTCCAATACTCGCCTAAGTATTTAATCCATTCCGATCCGCAAGGGCGACGAGGTGCAGGTCGACTGCTACCTTCTTCTTCGGAGCTACGCCACAAATACAACATGCACTCTGCAAAGACGATGAGGTGCAGGTCGACTGCTACCTTCTCCTTCGGAGCTACTCCACAAATACAACATGCGCTCTGCAAGGACGACGAGGTGCAGGTCGACTGCTACTTTCTCCTTTGGAGCTACGCCACAAATACAACGTGCACTCCATCCTGATCTGCAAGGACGCAGGTCGACTGCAATCTGTGCTCCATCCCTACCTGCAAGAACGATGAAGTGCAGGTCGACTGGACTTTCCACCTCAGAGCTGTGTCTCAAGCACTAAAGTATATTCCGAGTGAAGAACAAAGTTTGCTCGAAGGTAAATGCAAGCATATTCAACGATAAGCCAAGTTCAGATAACATCCTATGGGTTCAGAAGTGCTCAGGCGTCAAGCCTGTAAAAGTTTATCGGTTACAAAACCACTCAGCATTCCGAGGCAAATTTAAGGCGAAGCATAGAAGTTTTTCTTACTCCTCAGGTGGAGGACTGGAGGGCGCGACAAACTGGTCCAAGTCAATTCCATCAGCAATCCGAGTGGCAGCAGCAATGAAAGTCTCCGTGAAAGATTGGAAGTCGTGCTTCTTGGTATTGGCCACTTTGGTGGACGCCAGCTTGTCCTCTCGCGCATCCTTGCAGTGAACACGGACCAGGGACAGAGCAACGTCAGCGCCGCACCTGGTAGAAGACTTCTTCCATTCTTGCACTCGACCTGGAACCTCATTCAGCCGAGTCATTAGAGACTCGAGGTCATTTGGAAGTGTCGCTCCTGGCCAGAGTGTCGTGTTGATTTGCGACGCCGCAACCTTCAGTCGAGCAAGGTAGTCGACCACACCAGCAACACGAGACTCCAGTCGGAGCACATTCATAGCGGCTTCATCCTTCATAGGAGAGTTAATGGGGTCCTAGCTTGTCTCCACTCGACTGGTCTCCTCCTCGAAGTTTTGGTAGAATTCTGTAAACACAATTCGAAGATAAACCAACAGTTCTACGATGAGTCAATGATAACAAGTCAGTCGGACAGAAGAGATTACCCTCAAGCATGATGAATAACTTCTTGGCGAGCCCACCCAGATAAGCCTCCAGATCGTTCTTCTTCCCCGCTAGTTCACTAGTCTTGTCACTCAGAGCTATCTTATCATTCTTCAGATGGCTGACCTCCTTGTTGGCCGCGTCGAGAGCAGCTTTTAGATTGGCGTTCTCCTCTTCAAGTTTACCGACTGAAGCCAGTTTTTCTTCCGCAAGCTTCGTTTTTTCCAAAGCCGCCTTCTGCGCCTCGGCAAGGTAATGGTCCTTCTTCTTCAGAACCTCCTTCATTTTATCTACAAAATGACAATGAGATCAGAATCAGGGATGGGCAGAAAGATAAATACAATCGTCAAGTTCTCACCAGCCATACCCTTTGCTTCATCTTTCGCCTTCTGAAAGTTCTCCTGAACAAGCTTCAAGTCAAGGTCGAGCTAGATCTGTTTGTTTTCCAACTCAGTATAGCGAGCCACAAGCTTGAGGATTTCTGCGAAGGGTCAATCGACGGACATCAAAGATAGGTTGCTTCCGAGTGACTAAGAGGAAAATTGTAGCATTTCTAAGACTACAGCCGAATCAAAATATTCAACAGTAGTCTCGGGGACTACACCCAGTGGGTGCACTCAGCGTGCCCCCACTGGTTCTACCGACTTGGTCTGATCAGTCGACCGAAAGAGACAAAAAGGTTATGATCCTAAACCATAGCTAACTGCCAGCAGTCAGCCACGGTCTCATCATGATCTAAAAAAGGTTCTTCAGACCTTAGTCGACTGCCAGCAGTCGACCATGGTCTCGGGGACCACACCCAGTGGGTGCACTCAGCGTGCCCCCACTGGTTCCAAGACTCCATTCGACATGGTCCGACTAGACCGACTGAAGAAGTTAGAGTGAAGAAACTCAAAGTACAAAAGACTACAGTCGACTGCCAGCAGTCCACCATAGTCTCGAGGACTACACCTAGTGGGTACACTCAGCGTGCCCCCACCAATCCAAAAATTCAATCGACACACCCAGTGGGTGTACAGATACAAAGATCTTCGGAAAGAGAGCCTTCAGATAGCATATCCTAACAGAACAAGCGGTGACCAACTAACCTGGACGTTGCTCTGAAGAGCTGAGCTAGCATCATAGGCCGCTTGGCTGGCATCCCGGATCGCCTTCACCTGCTCCATCATGATCCCCACCCAGCGTATAGCCTCCTTAGCAGAACCCACTTGGTCCTCTGGGACGTGGTGTGTGGCGAAAAGGGAGGGCGGGTCAACAGTCGACGATGAAGGCCGAACACTCGTCAGCGGCACAGCGAAGGACACGGAAGTCTGAGTGATGTCACCACCCTCCTGAACCAGTGCCTCAGGCACTGATGCAATCTGAGTAGTCTTGCCAGCCGGCGCCTTTCTATTCCTCCTCGGCCTGAGCGGCGCCTCGTCGTCATCATCAGGGAGATCAATGACATGAGCAGGAGCTATAGGAAAGATCCAAAGTTAAAAAGGAAAATCCAATCGACCGAAAGCGAAACTATAGAGATCATACCAAGGTTGGAGGTGGCAGCGTCTTCCATTTCTTGGTCTTCGTTCCTAGCGGAGGTCTCGGAGGTAGCAGCACTGCAGATTTCATAAACCAGTCGGTTAGCCAATGAGTCGACCAAGAGTCTGTCCATGCTAAATGAGAAAACACAAGTTCTGCTGTTACCCGGAAATGGTGGAAATGGCCATTCTCATCTTGGGCAAGGCCTTCAGCGGTTTTGATGACGCCGCTCGGGGATGCTTCAGCGCTTTTTCAGTCGGCGCTGGAGAGGTCGTCCGACGGCGTTTCGACGACTGCCCAATAGGCACAGTCGCTTTGCCATGCTCACCCGCGGGGTCGTGGATGAGCTTGGATCGCCTTTCCGTGCGAGGAGGATCGACCTCCTCCTCCTCCTCTTCACTAGAGTCATCGTCGTCCTCTTCCCCTCACCATCAGATTGCCACTCCCCCTCACTTTCACCTCCGCTCGCCTCCTCCTCCTCAGCCGGTTCTTGCGCCCCGTTGGGCATCGAGTACATCTTGGTAATAGCCTGGAAGAAAACAAACAAGACAACAAACGAGACAAAAGTCAATCAATTGATTTTAGTCAAACAGAATGAAGAAAGCAGGATCACAGTCAGAGATGCAGAATTGGACCTGGTCTACTTCGTATGATTGGTCGAGTGGAGGAATCCTCCTCGCTCCTCGGGGGTTGTCTTTGTTCCATGTGATGCTCGTCAGCCACCTCTCCAGCGTGGCCTCCTAGACCTCCTTCGGGTGGATCTGAGTAGTGTCCTCAGTTCCAGAATACATCCACATCGGATGGTCTCGAGCTTGAAGCGGCTGGATGCATCATCGGAGGAAGACCTCCAAGAGGTCCATGCCGGTTACCCTGTCACGGATAAGCTGGACAACACGTTCGACCAGCACCTTAACCTGCACCTTCTCTTCCGGGATCACCTTCAAAGAGGAAGGCTTCCTCACTCGGTCCATGGAAAAAGGAGGGAGTCCGGTCGACTGCCCTGGCGTCGGCTGGTCTTTGCAGTAAAACCAGGTCGACTGCCATCCATGGACTGAGTCGGGTAGGATCATGGCCGGAAAAGAACTTTTCCCCCTCATTTGAACCCCAAGACCCCCACACATCTGAATTACTTGTGTTCTCTCATCACGCGAATTGGCCTTTTTCATCGTCTGGGAGCGACAGGTGAAAATGTGCTTAAAAAGACCCCAATGAGGCCGACAACCCAAGAAACTCTCGCACAAAGACACGAAAGCAGCGAGGTACACGATGGTGTTGGGTGTGAATTGGTGGAATTGCTCCCCAAAGAAATTCATAAATCCCCGAAAGAAAGGGTGAGGCGGCAAAGAAAACCCACGATCGACATGGGTGGCCAAGAGAACGCACTCACCCTCCTGAGGATGCGGCTCCGACTCCTTCCCCGGGAGCCACGCCGATCCATGGGGGATCAGTCCTCCATTGGCCAGGTCATCAAGGTCTTCTTGACGAATCGTCAAGCGGATCTAGTCACCCTGGATCCAGCCCTGCGGCAGGCCGGCCCTCGATGAAGATCCGCCCCGACTGGTCGCCCTTCCCTTCGCCTTCACCGTCGCTTTCTTCGCCCGCTCCAGGGCCGCCATCTTCTCTTTCACCATCATCGCCGGTGAGACGCGCACAGGGCAGCAGCACTGAGATGGGAGCGAATGCGGCAGATAAGTCTGAGGAAGAGAGGGGGAAATGAGAACGCACTGTTCAAAAACCACCGTCCGGCGCCTTATATGAGGTTACTTTCGAGTGACTGACTTGTAGGCCCGGGCGATCCTATCAAATCCCGCAACAGTCGCACGCGCAATACGTGGCAAAAAAGATGGCGTGGAGATCGAGGCGTCCCTGCCTTATCCCATCCGATTACTGTGGCCTCCTCCGCCCCGCGCGCTTCCCGAAATTTCGAAGCCCGCTAAATCCGTGAGCTGCAGAACAACTTGTCAGACGGAACATTTCCTCCGCTCTGTCGTTTGGAGTTCTCCAAGTAAAGAAATTCACTCGACGGATACAAAGAATGGATCAAGGCGACTGAAAAAGAAGTTGGTGCCGTCACCTAAGTTCATTGATCCGGAACAAGACATACTCATAACACGAAAATGGGTCGAAAGTGTGTTCAACTCCTTCCCCACTCAAACCTCGATCCATTCGGGGGCTAATGATGAAGCTATGTACCTAGGGTAGGGTCATGGACCTGTCCAAGATACCCTTCCCAAGGACATCTCTAGAAAAAACCACCTTTCAATCGACCCGGAAGTGTTCCACTCGACGGACTCGAAGACACTCGACCATGAAGCCAACCACTCGACTGCCAGGAGACCTAAGGTCACTCTGCACGCAAACGGTCTGTCATTAAGTAGCTTTTATGGTCATCATAGCACTTTATTTGTGGCGTTACCAATAACGCCCGATCTTAATGTACCTTAAACCCTGCATAACTGAGGGCCGGAGGGGTCTGGCGAACTCTATATAAGCCACCCCCTCCCCAGTGTAAAGGGTTCGCACCCCTGTAACTCATATACACATAATCCAGTCGACCACCTCCGGGCTCCGAGACGTAGGGCTCTTACTTCCTCTAAGAAGGGCCTGAACTCATAAATCTCTTATGTGTACAACTACTCCATAGCTAGGATCTTGCCTCTCCATTCCTACCCCCCTACACTACTGTCAGACTTAGAACCACGACAGGGCGCCCCCCCCCCTTGTGGGCCCCTGGTGGCTCCCCTCCACTTATGCCAGCACCCACACACTTCATCTTCTACCCAAAAAAATCCCCATCCAGCTCAAGCACGAGTTCTAGCTCGTTTTGTTGCGATTTTCGATCACTTAGCTCAAAGCTCCATCCGCAAAACTGCTTTGGGAGATTGTTGCTTGGTATGTGACTCCTCCATTGGTCCAATTAGTTTTTGTTCTAGTGCTTTATTCATTGCAAATTTTTGCTGCATAGGTGACCATGTTCTTGAGCTTGCATGTTAAATTTTTGAGGTCCCAAGCAATTCCAATGCATGATATAGGCTCTAGGCACTTGTAGGAGTAGTTGCTATCAATCTTGTCTAGTTTTATTCACTTTTATTTTGAAGTTACTAAAATTTCAGAAATTTTCAGAAAAAGAAATATGCTTAGAAGAATGTACCAAGGTGGTTCCTCGGCAAAGAAAGGGCCAAGGATTGTTGTACGTGAACAAGATGTTAATTTGCTAAGGGACGAAAATGTACAGGCTTGTGAGTGGCCATCCGATGATTTTATGGTCGAAGCAGGCTTCAAGCAGGAATTTGACGCGTATGTGCGTAATGCCGAGCTGGAGGACTTCTTACAAGATAAGTGTCCTCAATATTATCAATTGACTGATTCCTTTGTGCGGAGGTTCGAATATATTTCTGCACGTAAATCTCCTAGTGTTATGTTTGATATTTATGATACATCTTATACCATGGATTTAGAGGATTTCACAACTGCTTGCAAACTCCCGCAGTGGGGTAATGTTAATGATCCTCCCAAATCTGAAGTTAGAGATTTTCTTGCTAGTATTACTGTGGGAGAATCTAGGGACGTAACACAAGCTACCATAGGGAGCATTCATTTTCCAGCTATACATTACTTTGCTCTCTTTATTGGTAGACGCATTAACGGTAAGGATGAAGTATGTCACATGTGTGCCCCTGATCTTTGTGTCCTCAAGAGTGTTGTGTCAGGTTATAGAGGATATAACTTGGGGGCAATAGTTGCACGTAGGTTGCAGAATAATAGTAGAAGGGGAAATTTCTTTGGAGGAATTTATGCAACCCGTGTGGCTAATTTTCTTAATATAGCTCCAGGAGAGGGGGATATGATTGTACCTCTTGTTTATTTGGATAAAGAAGCTATGTTTGATCATAATTTTCTTGAGAGGAATGAACAATTCCTCCATTATTGACTAACCTGTGACAGACGCAACGTCGTCCCTGTTACTCTTCCTGCTCCCTACCTTTTTGCTTATCAGGCAAAACAAAGATATGTTGTCACCAGGGAAGAAGCAACTGGATATGAGAGGGGAATGGAGGCAGCTCGCCAACACGCTGCTGCTCAGGAGGCGGTCTCCTCTGCATCTCAGTACTACCCCAGCTACTCTTATGGATATCAGCCAGGCGGTCATTGGTATTAAACCAACTTAGGCCAAAAGCCTAAGCTTGGGGGAGTACGTATTTCTCACCGACTTTACATTCATGTTCACACACTAGTCATCGGTGCTCACACTCTTTCATTGTATTATCCATGCTAGTTTAAATTTCTTTTTCTAGTTTTCTTCTTGTGTGTTTGATAAACCTTGAGAAAAACAAAAAAAATAGTTAGTTTAATTTCCTTGCTTGTAGTAGAAATTAAAATGAAAACCCAAAAAGATTTCTAGTTCTTCTTTCTACTTGTTGGGAGCTTTCCCGTGTAAATAATTTTATTTTCTTTTCCTTCTTTTGGGCATCGAGAAGACTATATTGACAATGCTTAGTGGCTCTTATATGCATGATTGTTTATTTAACTTAGAGCCCATATTACTTGTCTTCTCTCTTGAGTTGAATGCTTGCAGATTCCAGCTTAGTCCAATGCACGTGCACTCTTATTATTATACACATCGTTTGGTTCTGCAAGTGAAAGGCAATAATGACGATATATGATGGACTTATTGGGATGAGAAAAGCTGGTATGAACTCGACCTCTCTTGTTTTTGTAAATATGATGATTCATCGTTCCTGAGTCAGCTATTATGAAGTAAACATATTTGCAATGACATTTAGAGATTATAGTTGCTTGTGCCATGCTTGATTAGCTATGAGTTATAATGGTTTACCTTGCGTGCCAACATGCTATTAGAATGATTATGATGTGGTATGATGGGATGGTATCCTCCTTCGAATGTATTAAGTGACTCGACTTGGCACATGTTCACGCATGTAGTTGAATCAAATCAACATAGCCTTCATGATATTTATGTTCATGGTAGATTATATCCTACTCATGCTTGTACTCGGTGTAAATTAATTTTAATGCATGTTTACGACTGTTGTCGCTCTCTCAGTTGGTCGCTTCCCCGTCTTTTGCTAGCCTTCACCTGTACTAAGTAGGAATACTGTTTGTGCATCCAAATTCCTTAAACCGCAAAGTTGTTCCATATGAGTCCAGTATACCTTCCTATATGCGGTATTTAACTGCCGTTCCAAGTAAATTTGTATGTGCCAAACTCCAAACCTTCAAATGAAATTCGGTTTTGTATGCTCGAGTAGCTCATGTTTCAACTAGGGCTGCCTATATCTTCCATGCTAGGTGGGTTATCCTCAAGAGGAGTGGACTCCGCTCCTCATTCACGAGAAAGGGCCCGTAACCGGGATGCCCAGTCCCATGATCCAAAAAGATCAAAGCAAATCAAAATAATTAAACAAAACTCCCCCATGGCTGTTGCATGTTGGAGGCACTCATTGTTTTGAGCAAGCCATGGATTGATGCTTGTTCGTGGTTGGGGGAGTATAAACCTTTACCATTCTGTTTGGGAACTGCCTATAATGCATGTCGTATGGAAGATACAGCCATCTCATAGTTGTTGCGTTGACAATGAAAGTATGCCGCTCAAAATGTTATTCAATCTCTATTTTAAAATCGAGCTCTGGCACCTCTACAAATCCCTGCTTCCCTCTGCGAAGGGCCTATCTATTTACTTTTATGTTGAGTCATCACCCTTCTTATTAAAAAGCACCCGCTGGAGAGCACACTGTCATTTGCATTCATTACTATTGGTTTATATTGGGTATGACTTGATTGGATCTCTTTTACCATGAATTACAATGTTTTGTCAGTCCTTGATCTTTAAATGTGCTCTGCATTTATGTTTTGCGGTCTCAGAAAGGGCTAGCGAGATACAATTTTGTTATATCATGCTATGATTATTTTGAGAAAGTGTTGTCATCCGAGTTTTATTATTATGGCTCGCTAGCTGATTATGTTATTGATATGAGTAATTGTGAGACCTATGTGTTATTCTGAGTATGGTTAGTTCATGATATTTGGTGAAACTTGAATGCTGGCTTTTCATGTTACAACAACAAGAGCAAACAGAGTTTGTAAAAGTTTTTCTTTATCACTTTCAGTTTATCTACTGAATTGCTTGAGGACAAGCAAAGGTTTAAGCTTGGGGGAGTTGATACGTCTCCAACGTATCTACTTTTCCAAACACTTTTGCCCTTGTTTTGGACCCTAACTTGCATGATTTGAATGAAACTAACCCGGACTGACGCTGTTTTCAGCAGAACTGCCATAATGTTGTTTTATGTGTAGAAAAGAAAAGTTCTCGGAATGTCCTGGAAATCCACGGAGGCACTTTTTGGATTTAATAAGAATTTTTGGCGAAAGAATCAATGCCAGGGGCCCACGGCCTATCCACGAGACAGGCCCCCCCTAGGGCGCGCCCCCCTATCTCGTGGGCCCCCTAGACCTCCTCCGACCTCAACTCCAACTCCATATATTCCGTCTCGGGGAGAAAAAAATCAGAGAGAAAGTTTCATCGCGTTTTACGACACGGAGCCGCCGCCAAGCCCTAATCTCTCTCGGGAGGGCTGATCTGGAGTCCGTTCGGGGCTCCGGAGAGGGGGATTCGTCTCTGTCATCATCATCAACCATCCTCCATCACCAATTTCATGATGCTCACCACCGTGCGTGAGTAATTCCATCGTAGGCTTGCTGGACGGTGATGGGTTGGATGAGATTTATCATGTAATGAAGTTAGTTTTGTTGGGGTTTGATCCCTAGTATCCACTATGTTCTGAGATTGATGTTGCTATGACTTTGCTATGCTTAATGCTTGTCAGTAGGGCCCGAGTGCAATGATTTCAGATCTGAACCTATTATGTTTTCATGAATATATGTGTGTTCTTGATCCTATCTTGCAAGTCTATAGTCACCTATTATGTGTTATGATCCGACAACCCCGAAGTGACAATAATCGGGATACTTCTCGGTGATGACCGTAGTTTGAGGAGTTCATGTATTCACTATGTGTTAATGCTTTGGTCCGGTTCTCTATTAAAAGGAGGCCTTAATATCCCTTAGTTTCCGCTAGGACCCCGCTTCCACGGGAGGGTAGGACAAAAGACGTCATACAAGTTCTTTTCCATAAGCACGTATGACTATTTACGAAATACATGCCTACATTACATTGATGAATTGGAGCTAGTTCTGTGTCACCCTATGTTATAACTATTGCATGAGGAATCCCATCCGGCATAATTACATCATTGATCCATTGCCTACGAGCTTTTCACATATTGTTCTTCGCTTATTTACTTTTCCGTTGCTACTGTTACAACTACTACAAAAACCCAAAAACATTTATCTTTACTTTTGCTACCGTTACTATTATTATCATACCACTTTTGCTACTAAACACTTTGCTGCAGATACTAAGTTATCCAGGTGTGGTTGAATTGACAACTCAACTGCTAATACTCAAGAATGTTCTTTGGCTCCCCTTGTGTTGAATCAATATATTTGGGTTGAATACTCTACCCTCGAAAGCTGTTGCGATCCCCTATACATGTTGGTTATCAATCATCTATGCCGCTCGTGATGAAATCATTCGGTTATTCTCTCTCAATGAGAAGGGCGAGTTAGATGCAATCTCTCAGATTCTAGTCGTTTGTGAGTACCAAGATGTCTTTCCTGAAGAGATTCCGGGTATGCCTCCTCACCGGCCAGTTGAATTTGTTATCGATCTTGAGCCGGTACTGAACCAGTTTGCGAGCGTCCATACAAGCTTGGACGAAAGGAGCTGAAGGTATTGAAAAAACAGCTCCATGAACAAGAGCGCCTGGGCCTGATCAGACCAAGCTCATCTCCTTGGGGTTGTGGTGTTCTTTTTGTCCAAAAGAAGGATGGCACGGACCGACTTTGTGTCGATTACCATCCATTGAACAAGAAGACAATCAAAAACAAGTACCCACTTCCCAACATCAATGAGTTATTCGAGCAACTTAAAGGTGCAAAGGTGTTCTCCAAGCTTGACCTCCATATGGATTATTATTAGATTCGCATTCGTGAACAAGATATCCCCAAGACAGCATTCAGAACAAGCTTTGGTTCTTATGAATTGTCGGAGTAATGGGCCACGGGTAACCTCACCCGGGTCCCTGGATTTATCAAGACTTTGTGCTAGCTTCGCTTTGCTGTGCCCCAAGCTGAAGCTCTGCCCTCCAGGGGCCGGCTAGCTCAACGGCCGGCCACCAGAGGATGGCCAACCACCAGCAGACGGCACCACGAGCAGCCGGCTCCAGCCAGCTGGCCTCTAGGGAGGATGGCATGGAGCAGGCGGCCACCTCGCACCCTCAGAGTTTGTGCCCCCGTCAAGAGGACGAGATGGGGCGTGGCTACAGTGAAGCCCTCACCCCCGAATCTTGGGTTTAGCATGGCCACAGTGTCCCGTACAGGCGGAGATCTCCGCACGGCGTGGCACTGTTGCCACCTTCCCTTGACGTCACCCTGGGCAGGCGGAGCCCTGTTCCCCACGACGGCCTGTCGGTACGGCCCGCGGGTTGCGGGCCCTATCAGGTAGTGACACCCCAGAAGACGACGCACGCCGAACCAATCGGACCAGGGGAGGGCCGGCCTCCAGCAGGCGGCCGTCCCCTCCCTCGAAGCCCGTGCACCATTAACCTAATGGGACCAGGTGTGGCTACAGTGATCTCCCACCAGGCGGCGGGACTGTAGCCACACTGAGCTGACCAAGCCAGCGTCATTAGCAGCACGGCTACAGTGAGCAGCCACCAACCAGACCCGCCAGCGGCGGGAGCGGCCTGTCGGCTCCGTACCAGACCAGTCGGCGGGGCCCACCAGGCGGCGGGCCCCAGTAGTCGGCGGAGAAGCCGGAGGCCGGAGACGCTGACAGCCGGGCCCAGCAGCCGGCCAGATTACCATTGTACCCCTGGGGGGTAGGCCTATATAAACCCCCTAGGGCACCCATGCAAAGGGTTCCCACCCCATTAGACCTAGCCACATTCCTAGAGCAGGAGAGAGCTAGCCTTGCCTTCTCCTACCTCTAGCATACAGCTCAAGGAGCAACTTTGTATCACTTGTGCCTTTAGTGATCATGCGGAGACCCCGTAGAGCAGGACTAGGGGTGTTATCTCCTAGGAGAGCCCCGAACCTGGGTAAAGTACGCCGGCGTTCGTGTCTACGCCTCATCCCGCTTCCGGGCACCGGGGACGTTCTACTCGCTCCCACCATGATAAGCCATCCTTTGGCATATGTCACACCCAACCCCTGACATTTGGCGCCCACCATGGGGCGAGGTGCACCATCTCCCGGAGATCTGCTCTGGACGGGAACCCTGTTCCTTCCTGGCGAGCGAAGCCAGCCAAGCACGCCCGACGGCGTCAGCCTCGATGCCCTGCATGGCGCGGAGATCGCCTGCGCGGTGAGCTGCCTCACCGACCTCGTTGGCGAGGTTCACCTCTCCGACAAGCCGGCCTCCGACACAGGCACCGGCTGCCCCAAGAGCCGCCTCGTCAGCCTCCTCGACCACCTTCACATCACCAGCGAGCCAGCTGTGGACCTGGAGTCCGTTGGCTCCACCGAACCGATGATCGTCGACTCCGACACGGCGTCGCTTGACGCGTTCCCCATCAACATGGTGATCTACGACGAGCCGCCTCCTCGCGAGCACAGCGGCGGGAGCACCGTCACAGAGGTGTTCGTCATCAACAGTGGCAAGGGATCGGCTGGAGATGATCGAGACCCACTCGATGCGGCGCTGCGAGACCTGACGGCGCCCATCCCAGAAGATGCGGACGCTGAGACGCTGGAGGCACGCCGCGTCCAGCTCCTCGAGAGCGCTGGCCGACTGGCCAGCATGCGGCGCCTCTCGGACGCCTATCAGTGCGAGATGGACCGGGCCGTTGGCGGCACGCCGGCTCCTGAGGGGCCTAGCTGCATTGGCCCTATCCGACAGCGTGGCGCGACCATCGCCAGCATGTTCGGGGTAGAACGCCCCATCTTCGCCACGCCTGCAGAGAACATCCGGGCCGCCCAGGCGGTGACGGACGAACTGGACAAGTACAAGGGCGACGAATGTCGCCACATGACGGAGCGAGTCCAGCAGCTCCTACACGCGGCCGCGGCATTGCATGAAGCCGGCTGCCGCGCTGAAGTGCCCGCCCCGCGGAACGAAGAGTCGCCCCTTCACCAAGACAATGGCGCGACATACCGGACGCCGACTGGCGGTGCCCGCGGAAGACGAGGCAACAAGTCGGCGGCTAGCCGAAGCCGGACACGCCTTTCCATCGAGCGTGACAAAGACGGCCGCCCTCGAGCGGTGGAGCGCCGAGGTGATCCTCTGCCTCCTCCGCCTCGCGGGGCAAGACATCCCACTCCGCCTCCTATCACGCACCCGACACTCGGCGACCGCCTTGGCCGCCGAGAGGGAGTCGGAGAAAACGACGCCCGCCATCGGATCGACCACCTCAGCCGATCCCTGGCGCTAGAAGAAGAAGACGCGCTGGGCCCGCCCTGTTTCGGCCCACGAATCCAAGATGACCCCTTTCTCGAAGGGTTCACCCTTCCACGAGACACGCCCAAATACACCGGCTCCGTGGAGCCGGAGGATTGGTTGGTCGACTACTCAACAGCCGTCAGCATAGCAAACGGCAACAAGCGCGTTGTCGTGAAGTACGTCCCACTCATGCTTCAGGGCACAGCCCGGACATGGCTGAACAGCCTGAAGCCCCGTAGCATCAATAGTTGGGTTGATTTCGCCGAGGCCTTCATCCGCAACTTCACCAGCACCTACAAGCAGCCTCCCAATCCCCGATAGCTCTCCTTGTGCGTCCAAGGGCCCAACGAATCGACTCGCGACTATCTCACACGTTGGGTCGAGCTGCGCAACTCCTGCGAGGGCGTGCACGAGGTGCAGGCAATCAAGTATTTCACCGCCGGGTGCCGAGAGGGCACCCTCCTCAAGCATCGACTCCTCTGCGATGAGCCTGTGACGCTCAACGAGCTGCTGATCATCGCCGACAAACACATCACGGCCGACTCCTCCATGAAGGCGGAAATCCTAGTGAATGCATCCGGCAAGGTGGCACCTCAGGCCCCTCAGACTCCGGCTGGTGAGACCAGTCGGCGAGAACATCCAAGTGACAACAAGCGGAAGGCCACTCAGCCGGCTTCCACCAGCCGGCAAGTGGCGACAATCGAGGATCGGCAGCCGGAGGGGCAGCCGGCACCCAAGCGTCAGAAGGGCGGCAAGTCCAATTGGTTGCCCACTTTCTCTTATGAGCATACCTTAGATGCACCTTGCAAGTTCCATAGTGGTGCAAAGCCGTCCAACCACACCACTCGGAAGTGTCACTGGCTCGACAGAATCGCCAAGGGAGATGGACTCCTGCCTCCTCCGCCTACCGGACCGCCGCCTCCTCTGCCCCAGCAGCCGACGGCCCAGCTAATCGGTGCCATACAAGATGAGTATCTAGAGGAACACGGAGCTTATGTTGTGTCACCAGTATGGCCGACGACAGATGCGGCAGACGGCAGCAACAACAAGAAGTGCAAGCCGTGGCCTCAGGTACTCCAGAATTCATGCATTGGTCTGAGAAGCCTATCAGTTGGAGCAGGGCCGACCACCCGGAGGTGATGCCTTCCCAAGGTTCATACGCCCTGGTCCTAGATGCTACCTTTGCAACGGAGAGGCGGGCAGCGCGTTTCTCCAGAGTCTTGATAGATGGCGGCAGCAGCATCAATATCCTGTACCGTGACACAATGGAGAAGTTGGGAATCAAGCAGAAGCAGCTCATCCCCAATAGGACTGTATTCCATGGCATAGTCCCTGGCCTTTCCTGCTCACCAATCGGCAAGACCCAAATTGATGTTCTCTTTGGAGACAAGAATCATTTCCGCCATGAGCCAGTTTGGTTTGAAGTGGTGGACCTCAAAGCCCCTACCATGCACTGCTTGGCCGGCCAGCTCTGGCCAAGTTCATGGCAGTCCCCCACTATGCTTACCTCAAGATGAAGATGCCGAGTACCAAGGGGATCCTGACCGTAGTCGGAGACTACAAGAAGTCGGTCGCTTGCGCCGCAGATAGCAGCCGGCTGGCCGAGTCCCTCGTGATTGCAGCTGAGAAGCGACTCCTTGACCGGGTGGTGGCGTTGGCAGGCAAGAAGCCGGAAATGTCACCCATCCCCAAGGAGTCGGAGGTTGAGGGCTCGTTCAAGCCGGCCAAGGAAACAAAGAAGATACCCTTGGACCCGGAGCACCCGGAGAGGCACGCTGTCATAGGTGCAAACCTTGACAGCAAATAGGAAAGCGAGCTCGTCGATTTCCTCCGTGAGAATCGGGACATCTTTGCATGGTCTCCCAAAGACATGCCGGGTGTTCCGACGGATTTCGCCGAGCACAAGTTACATGTCCGACCTGACGCCAAGCCGGTCAGGCAGCCCTTGCGCCGCCTGTCAGAAGAGAAGAGAAGAGTTGTCGGAGAAGAGATAGCCCGGCTTCTAGCAGCCGGATTCATCATGGAAGTGTTCTTTCCAGAGTGGCTGGCCAACCCAGTCCTGGTATTGAAGAAGAATAAGCAGTGGCGCATTGTGTATTGACTATACTAGCCTCAACAAAGCTTGCCCCAAAGATCCCTTTGCTCTACCAAGAATTGACCAAGTGATAGACTCCACAGCCGGATGCGAGCTATTGAGTTTCTTGGGTGCATGCTTAGGGTACTATCAGATAAAGCTGAACCCAGCTGATGGGCTGAAGACCGCCTTCATCACGGCATTTGGAGCCTTCAGCTACCTGACCATGACGTTCGGCTTGAGAAACGCCGGCGCCACGTTTCAGCGTTGCATGTAGAAGTGTCTCCTCAAGCAACTCGGCAGAAATGCCCATGTCTATGTGGATGATGTGGTGGTGAAGACGGAGAAGCGTGGCACGCTGCTAGAAGACCTCAAGGAAACCTTTGAGAACTTGCGCCGATTCCAGATCAAGAGTACCAGCCGGCCAGCTTCTCGGTTTCCTGGTCTCAGAGCACGGCATAGAGTGCAACCCTGTGAAAATCAAGGCCATTGAGAAGATGGAAGTGCCCACCCGACTGCTGGACGTGCAGAAATTCACCGACTGCCTGGCATCAATTAGCCGTTTCATCAGTTGGCTGGGCGAGAAGGCTCTTCCCATGTACTAGCTTATGAAGAAGACCACTTTTTTCGAGTGCAATGACAAGGCGGACGAAGCTTTTCTCCAATTCAAGAAAATGTTGACGGCCCCGCCTATCTTGGCGACTC
Organism: Triticum aestivum; assembly: GCF_018294505.1. NCBI lineage: Eukaryota > Viridiplantae > Streptophyta > Magnoliopsida > Poales > Poaceae > Triticum > Triticum aestivum. Next base: position 206,149,565 of record NC_057795.1, on the reverse strand, counting down.
CGACTGAGAAAGAACCCATGCTCCTCTATATCGCTGCTACCAGTCGGGTTGTCAGCACAGTTATTGTGGTAGAGCGCAAGGAGGAGGGCAGAGCATTGCCCGTCTAGAGACCGGTATATTACTTGAGTGAGGTACTGTCCACCTCCAAGCAAAGCTACCCACATTATGAGAAGATGTACTATGGTGTGCACTTTGCCGCCAAGAAGCTGAAGCCTTACTTTCAAGAGCACCCAATAACCGTCGTCTGCACGGCTCCGCTTGCTGAGATCAGTGGAAGCTGAGATGCTTCTGGCCGAGTGGCCAAGTGGGCTATTGATCTGGCCCCTTACACCATCTACTATCAGCCCCGCACCGCCATCAAGTCACAGGTGTTGGTTGACTTCCTCGTCGACTGGGCCGAGACCCAATACCTACCGCCAGCACCAGACTCCACCCATTGGAGGATGCATTTTGATGGTTCCAAAATGCGCACCGGCCTGGGAGCCGGCATCGTCCTCACCTCTCCCAAAGGTGACAAGCTCAAATATGTGTTGCAAGTCCATTTTGCCGCCTCCAACGACGTAGCAGAATATGAGGCACTCATACACGGACTCCGGCTTGCTAAGGAACTCGGTATTCGCTGGATCCTGTGCTATGGTGACTCCAACTTGGTGGTCCAGCAGTCGTTAGGCGACTGGGATGCCAAGGATGCAAATATGGCAAGCTACCACTTCCTTGTGCAGCAACTCAGTGGATACTTCGACGGGTGCAAGTTCCTCCATGTGCCAAGAAATGATAATGAGCAAGCAGATGCCTTGGCACGGATCGGCTCCACCCGACAGGCGATACCAGCCGGCGTCGCCTTGTAGTGCCTCCTCAAGCCGTCTGTCAAACCGTCACCAGAGTCCGACTTCATCTTCGTGCCAGCGCCTCCCGAAGCAGTCGGATCTGACTTGAGGACACCAGAGGCCGGCACGGGGACTTCGGCAGGCGGCCCGGGGACTGCAGCCGTCACACCCGGCCTGGGAATTCCAGAGCCCGGCCCGTGGACTGCAGCAGTCGGCCCGGGGACTTCTTCAAGACAGCAGGCGGCAGCCAACTCCAACCCGCTGCCTCCCGGCCCAACCGCCCTCGTACAAGTTGTTGTCGTAGCAGTCGGAGAGATAGCAGCACCATCATGGGCTCACCCATCCTCAACTTCTTGGTAAAAAAAGAGTTGCCAGCCGATGAGACCCTGGCCCGACAAGTGCAACGGCGGGCAGCAGCATACACCATAGTCAACAAAGAGCTGGTTCGGCGCAGTGTCACTGGTGTATACCAGCGCTGTGTGGAGCCGGACCAGGGTCAAGCAATCCTCAGAGACATTCACCACGGTGAATGCGGTCACCACGCGGCCTCAAGAGCACTTGTTGCCAAAGCTTTTCGCCACGGTTTCTTCTGGCCGACTGCTCTAGAAGAGGCCAAAGAATTGGTCCAGAAGTGCCAAGGGTGCCAGAGATTCCGCTCCAAGCCACACTTGCCAGCTTCTGCACTCAAGACTACTCCCATTGCTTGGCCCTTTGCTGTTTGGGGATTGGATATGGTGGGACTATTCAAGATGGCCCGTGGCGGCATGACTCATCTGCTTGTCGCCGTGGACAAGTTCACCAAGTGGATAGAGGCAAAGCCAATCAAGAAACTGAGTGGGCCGACTGCCATGACTTTGATCGCCGACAGCACCACTCGGTACGGCATACCGCATAGCATCATCACCGACAATGGCACAAACTTTGCCAAAGGAGCCTTGGCTCGTTTCCGCGCGACGCAGGGCATCTGACTGGACTTAGCGTCCGTTGCCCACCCGTAGTCAAACGGCCAGGTTCAGCGAGCAAACAGCCTCATCTTGTCTAGCATCAAGCCCCGACTGGTCAAGCCTCTTGAGCGTTCGGCCGGCTGCTGGCTCGATGAGCTGTCGGTCGTCCTTTGGAGCCTGCGCACAACTCCTAACAAGTCGACCGGCTTCACGCCCTTCTTCCTCGTCTACGGTGCTGAAGCCGTCATCCCGACGGACATAGAGTTTGACTCCCCGCGAGTCACCATGTACACCAAGGCATATGCCAAGGAGGCGCGAGAAGATGGCGTCGACCTGCTGGAGGAGGGTCGGCTGTTGGCACTCAGGCGGTCCGCCATCTACCAGCAGGGTCTGCGTCGATACTACAATCGCAAGGTGAAGCCAAGATCCTTCCAAGAGGGAGACCTTGTGCTCCGGCTGATCTAGCGAACAGCCGGCCAGCACAAGCTCTCGGCGCCTTGGGAAGGCCCCTTCATCATCAGCAAGGTGCCGGGCAACGACTCCTACTATCTGATCGACGCTCAGAAGCCCAGAGCGTGCAAAAGAGATGATTTAGGCAAGGAGACAGAGAGGCCGTGGAATGCAAACCTCCTCCAGAGATTTTATAGTTGAAAGCAGTATGTATCACGCTACCTTTTGTATTATGTACAAAGACTCCGGGTCCCCCGAGACAAACTCAGGGACTGCCCTCCTTTTATCTATATGATAAGTATTATGCCCATGAGTGTACCTTGTTATTATTTTTGCCTGGCACCGGGTCGACCAGTCGGCCCGGTGGTTTGCCGCCTTCTGCTATATGCCGCCTCCTGCAGCCAGACAAGTAATGTGTTGGCACCTAAAACTTCTTCTGTCAGAAGCCACAGCTCACAGAGCGACTGAATGGCGGCCAGGGGGGCAAAATAGTGCCCACATGAAAAATGGTTAAGGAAAAAGCGCATATAGTCGAAGCCGGCACCGTACCTGCCCAGCCGGCTCCTACTTCCCTTGCCAAAACCTCCAAACGGCTAAGTACTTGCCCTCCCGCAAAAAGCTAAGTACTCAAACCAGCCGCAGTCCGCAGAGCGGCTGCTTGGCTGGCAAGAGGATAGCTAAGGGAGGGCGGCAAAGGAAAAAAGCAAGGAGTATAGGCAAGGAAAGTTAGAAATCAGCAAAACAAAGCATAAAGTTGCGATAGAATATTTACCTAAATAAAGGCCCATCGGCCGTCTTTCGGCAAAGGTTGGCATACACCCCACGGGTGGAATTGTGCGAATTTAACAAAAATGTCCAGACCAGCAAGCAGGAAAAGAAAAGATAAAAACCCTAGGGAGCAGCGGAAGACTCCGGCTGGGCGCCGGGGTTGGCAGTGCCGGTTGGCGTAGTAGACGGCTCCGACTGGACGCTGGGGTCGATGGCGCTGGTTGGTCCGACAGACGGCTCTGGCTGGACGTTGGGGTTGACGGTGCCAGTTGGTGCAGCAGGCGGCTCCGGTTGGATGATGGAGGCAGCTGTGCCGGTTAGCGTGGCAGGCGGCTCCGGCTGGGTGCTAGAGTCTGCGATGCCAGTCGGGATGGCGGAGGGTTGGATGATGGAGTCGGTGGCGTCTTTCGATGGCACGGGCAGCTGGTCGGTCACCACCTGGCCGCCTCCAGCAGCAGTCTGCGCTTTGGAGCGCGGGTCGTTGCTTGAGGCCCGGTCGGGGTGGGGCTGACTATCCGCCCCAGCCTCCGGCATGTCGTCGTCGCTATCCTCCTCCTCCTGCTGCTCCTCCTCCCCCCCCCCTCCTCCCTTTCATCACTGGATTCGATGACTTTGGCCGAGTCCTCGCTGTCCTCCAGGTTCAGCCCGAGCCACTCCTGCGGCGCTTCGGCACCTTCTTCGACCACCTCCGGAACGAAGATGCTGGTGTCGGTGAAGTCGGCGATCGCCACCGCCCTGTTGATAAGCTCGGCTTCCACCGCCACCAGCTCCTCCTGCGCCTCCGGCCGGAATGTGGCCACCTGGGCTAGATCTAGCCCAGGATACCATGCCTTGACGAATTCAAGGGCCCGGCGCGCTCCGACCCGGGCTGCAGAGCCCTTCCAGGCCTCCAGGCGGCCGGCCGCCACCCCCAGCTAGTCGACGGTCCGACTTGGGGTGCGCGGAGCCGGCAAGCCTGGACAGAGGGCAGAAATTGCCTGGGCCCCGACGCGCTAAAGACGGCGCAGCACTTGATGGGCAGGCCGAAGATAGACCTGGATGCTGAGGATCTGCTTGTTGAGGGTCCGGGGGCCTCAGCAGCAATCTGCACACCTTCCGCCCTCTGCTCCTCGCGCTGGGCCTCGATGATTTGGTTCGCGGCAACGGAGTGACCCGGGAAGAAATCTTTTCGGGTGGAAGGCAAGAAAAAACAAAGTCAGAAACAAGCAGTCGACTCAGACAAAGGCCGGCAGCTCAAGACAATGAACAAGAAGAATAAAGCTCACCATCGACCAAGTCCTCGATGCTGCTGAAGCAGGCCGTCGTCTACGCCTCCTTGGGCCCAGGCGGCACGCTCGGTTTCAAACTCGGCGAGGAGATCGGTCTCCTTCGCCTTTGCCTCCCGCTGGGCCGTCTTGAGGGCCTCCGTCTGCTCGGCGAACTTAGCGACCAGCCGGTATGGCTCCTCGGTCAGCTTGTCGCACTCCGCCTCCTTGCCACGCAGAGCGGTGTTGGCTTTGCCCAGCTGCTGCTGCAAGGCGGTGTTGACCTCTGTAAAAGGAAAAAAGAAGAAAGAGCATCAGTCAAAAAAGACAAAGAGGGATGTAGTTGCCGGGGAGATCCGGCCCGACTGCTCAGCAGTCGGCCCGAATCTCGGGGACTACAGCCCGCAAGTGCGCCATCGCGCCCCCGCAGAGAAGAAGTAGTTAACAAAGGTAGAGCCACTAAGGAGATTCGGCCTGACTGCTGAGCAGTCGGCCCGAACCTCGGGGACTACAGCCTGCGGGTGCGCCAGCGCACCCCCGCGAAGAAAGGAAGTCGGAACTTACTCCAACTCTCGGACAGATGGGTGGTCTGCCTCTCCAGCTCGCGGACCCTGGAGTTGAAGGTGACCACGCGAAGATTGTGGTAGTCCTGTAGAGGGGATATCAGATAAAGTCAGCATTTGGCACATACAAGTTAAAGTTCCGGACCGCCTGCTCAGCAGCCAGCCCGAAACTTGGGGACTACACCTAGTGGGTGCGCTAGCGCGCCCCCACGAAGAAAGCAAGAAGATCAAGAAAAGCAATGAAAACTTACGCGGATGGCTACCCGCGACTCCAGGAAGGCTTCGTTGCAGCGCTTGAGGGCTTCGGCTTCAGCCCGGAGCTTGGCCTGGACATCAAGGGATGCCTGGGCTAGGGCGCCCGTTCCTCCCCCGGGTACCCAGCCGGCCGGCGCGATGCTGGTCGCTTCAGTGTCGGGGATCGACGAGCTCGCAGCACCGGTTTCTAGCGGCCGTGGCGCCGAGGCCGCCTTTGCACTATGGTGGCGTGCGGGTGTGCGGACCTCAGGAATCAGGTCCGTCACCATCGCGTCCCCGACTGGTGGCACTGGTGGTGCAGTCGGCTGCCCGTCCTGCGTCCCGCTAGTCGGTGGCGGCGGGCGCACAATGACGTCCGACATGGCCACGTTGCCACCCTCCCGCTCTCGGATCAGCTGCTCGTCGCCGGCTCCCCCGGTCGTCACCTCAAACTCCGGCGGGGGTGGCGCGGTGATCAAAGGCGTCACGAGCAGTGGCTCCTGGCGGCGTGCAGCCTCCGTTAGCCGCTCCCTCTATGTGGCTTCATCCTCCGCCTGCGCCAACTTCCTCGCTGCGGATGATGCGGCCTTGTCCGCCTCCGCCTTCGCCAGACGGTCAGCTTCTTCCTCACGCGCCTCCCGCGCATTCCGCTCCGTCGCCTCTCGAAAGTCGGCAGCCGGGTCGATTCGCCGACTGGTGGAGGAGGTCGCCGCCGACCTGATGGCCGAGGCGGTGCCCGACTTCTCAAGAGTCAGCAGGGCCCTGGGATGAGAAGACAAGTCAGGAAAGCTTTTGAGGCCGGATTGGCGAAAAGACGGAAAACATGAAAAGAATACTTACGCCGACACCATGACCGGCACCTTCGGCTGCCTCTGATACTTGGCCACCTTGGCCTCGGCTTCTTTCCGCCTGGTCACTGCGGTCGGGTTCTTGGGCTTCTTCGGGGCGCTGCCGAACAGGGCAGCGCCTTGCCTCCACTTGCGTTTGCCGCCACGGGCAGGCGGCCCAGTAGAGGGGCCTGCGCTGGTGTTCGCAGTGCTCCGGGCGGGGTGTGGCTTGTCTTCATCGTCATCGTCGTTGGGCCAAGTCTCCACTCCACTGCCCTCCTCGGAGCCACCTGCTCCGCCGCCGCCGCCTGTTGCATCGTCCGCCAGGGCGGCCGACCCCAAGTCGGGGTCATCCACATCGCTCACCGCCCTGTCCGGCAGGTAGTTGCCACCCGGCCCCACAATGGCGGCGGTTGTCTCAGACATATAAATCTACACTCCGGAAGGGAGTAGCATCACGACAGGAACAGGACTGAGAAACAGAGCTGAAGGAGGAAATGAAGGAACTTACGGCAGGCGGCGGATCGTCGCGCGAGTATGGCCGCTTCCCGTACCGCCACTCTGCCTCCGACACCTTGAGGTCGGAGATCTCATTCACCATCCGCGCCACCTCGGCAGTTGGCATCTCCTTCGTGCACAACTGGCTGGGGTCGCGGTGCCCGCTCATCCGGAAGATTGGATGAGGGCAGCCCTGGAGCGGGAGGACCCGATGCTCGACGAAGGCGATGAGGAGGTCGGAGGCCACGAGGCCCTCCGACTCCTGGAGCACCCGGAGTCGGCCAATGGCGGCCTCCGCGTCCGGCGACACCGGCTTCGGCTTATAGCCCCAATTGATCTGAAGCCCGGTGGGAGGGCCGGCCTCATAGGCTGGCAGGTTGATGAAGTCGACAGCCGGATCGATGTTCTCGACGTAGAAGTAGGATTGCTTCCACATCTTTACAGACTGTGGCAGCTTGATGACGGGGAAGGCATTCCGTTTCGCCGGCCGGCGCATGGCGACGAGCCCGCCGCACTCGGCCGCCGTTTCCTTGGCGGAGGTGCCGAGCTTCCCGTAGAAGAACGCTCCCCACAGCTCGAGTGTGGGAAAGATGCCGATGTAGCCCTCGCACGCCATGACAAAGGCGGAGAGCAAGGTCACGGTGTTGGGCGTAAGGTGATGAGGTTGGAGGTGGTTGAAGTCGAAGAATGAGCGGAGGAAGCCACTAACCAGAAGGCCGAAACCGCGGACGAAGTGCGAGCGGAAGACGACTTGCTCGTTCCCCCTCGGCACCGGCGAGATCTCCTCCTCCGGCAGCATCCGCGCCTTGATGAATGCCGCTTTGGGCATCCGGTGCATGTCGCGGAGGAAGGAGATGTGATCTTCAATCACCATCGACCCGTCCCAATCGCCGCCCTTCTCGCGCGCCATGGATTCGAGCGGGCCGCGTGAGGAGGAGGGGTGCGTCGGCGGCGAACGGCATCAGCGCCTCGGCAACACGGAGCAGCAGAGGCGGCGGTGGAGGAGAGAGCATAGGAAGAAGAGAGTGGGAGGGGGACGCGCGAGCTTTGCTGCACCCCTCCCTCCCCCTACTTATATCCCTTGGGCTACAAAGCCGAGGGGGCGGGGCATGGGTCATGGGATTAACTACGCCCATGACCCCACGACCCCCCATTTACCGCGCGCATTCACCATGCCTCGAGCGGTCGTGGGAATCGCAACTGCCCCCCTCGGCACAACAGATCCGCCCGGGTACCGAGCCGCGGTAGTGGCGGGCCCGGCCCGCTGTCACGTCCCATCAGGAGCGAGGGATGGCATGCTGGCTGGGCTGGCATGTGCCGCGTGGCGTGTCCGTGGCGGGTGATGGCCCGGGAAGCTTAGCTGGCACGCCACCTGTTTTCCCGCCTTGAAGTTCAAAAACGACCAATAGTCCCGCCTAGCCAAAGCCGATTCTGGCAGTCAGACAGCCGCAAGGCGGATCGAACATTCTCTGGAGCTCGGTGAGGGGGAAGCCGCTGAGACTTCGCGGCCCCTCGACCACAACGCCTCACCGGCTTCGGGGACTACTGTCGGAGTAATGGGCCACGGGTAGCCTCACCCGGGCCCCTGAATTTATCAAGACTTTGGGCCAGCTTCCCTTTGTTGTGCCCCAAGCTGAAGCTCCGCCCTCCGGGGGCCGTCTAGCTCAACAGCCGGCCACCATAGGGCGGCCAACCACCAGCAGACGGCACCACGAGCAGCCGGCTCCAGCCAGTTGGCCTCTAGGGAGGACGGCATCGAGCAGGCGGCCACCTCGCGCCCTCAGAGTTTGTGCCCCCGTCAAGAGGACGAGATGGGGCGTGACTACAGTGAAACCCTCACCCCCGAATCATGGGTTTAGCGGGGCCATAGTGTCCCGTACTGGCGGAGATCTCCACACGGCGTGGCACTGTTGCCACCTTCCCTTGACGTCACCCTGGGCAGGCGGAGCCCTGTTCCCTACGATGGCCTATCGGTACGGCCCGTAGGCTGCGGGCCCTATCAGGCAGTGACACCCCAAAAGATGGCGCACGCCGAACCAATCGGACAAGGGGAGGGCCGGCCTCCAGCAGGCGGCCGACCCCTCCCTCGAAGCCCGTGCACCATTAACCTGATGAGACCAGGTGTGGCTACAGTAACCTCCCACCTGGCGGCGTGACTGTAGCCACACTGGGCTGACCAAGCCAGCGTCATTAGCAGCACGGCTACAATGAGCAGCCACCAACCAGACCCGCCAGCGGTGGGAGCGGCCTGTCGGCTCCGTACCAGACCAGTCGGCGGGGCACACCAGGCGGCGGGCCCCAGTAGTCGGTGGAGAAGCCTGAGGTCGGAGATGCTGACAGCCGGGCCGAGCAGCCGGCCAGATTACCATTGTACCCCTGGGGGGTAGGCCTATATAAACCCCACAAGGCACCCATGCAAAGGGTTCCCACCCCATTAGACCTAGCCACATTCCTAGAGCAGGAGAGAGCTAGCCTTGCCTTCTCCTACCTCTAGCATACAGCTCAAGGAGCAACTTTATATCACTTGTGCCTTTAGTGATCATGCGGAGACCCCGTAGAGCAGGACTAGGGGTGTTATCTCCTAGGAGAGCCCCGAACCTGGGTAAAGTACGCTGGTGTTCGTGGCTACGCCTCATCCCGCTTCCGGGCACCATGGATGTTCTACTCGCTCCCACCATGATAAGCCATCCTTTGGCATATGTCGCACCCAACCCCCGACATGAATACATTGTCATGTCTTTCGGGCTTGTCAATGCTCCTCCAACTTTCTCTCGCATGATGAACTTCATCTTCAACCCTTACACAAATGAATTCGTCTTGGTGTATCTCGATGATATCTTGGTGTTCTCCAAGAATAAGAAGGACCATGCCAAACATTTGAGATTGGTGCTCGACAAGCTCAGAGAGTATAAATTCTATGCAAAGTTTTCCAAATGTGAGTTCTGGCTTGATGAAGTTCTTTATCTTGGTCACATCATCTCCGCCAAAGGCATTGTTGTTAATCCTAAGAAGGTTTCTGCAGTTGTGAATTATGAACCTCCTCAGAATGTAAAGGAGCTTCACAGTTTCCTTGGACTTGCAAGCTATTGCCGAAGATTCATTGAGAATTTCTCTAAGATTGCTAAGCCTATTTCCAACCTCCTCCAGAAGCATATCAAGTATGTCTGGACTCCTGAGTGTGATGTTGCTTTCAACACCCTCAAAGATAAACTCGTCACAGCTCCTGTCCTAACTCCTCCTGATGAATCCAAGCCATATGAATTTTTATGTGATGCCTCATTGCAAGGTCTCGGTGTCGTGTTAATGCAAGAGAATAAAGTTGTGGCCTATACCTCTCGTCAGTTGAATCCCAACAAAAGGAACTACCCCACTCACGATCTTGAGTTGGCGGCAGTTGTCCATGCATTGATAACATGGAGACATCTCTTGTTGGGAAGGCAAGTGGACATTTTCACCGATCACAAGAGTCTCAAGTATATCTTCACTCAACCCAACCTCAACCTCAGGCAAACTTGTTGGGTTGAAAAGATTCAAGAGTACAATCCGAGTATTGAATATACTCTAGGCAAGGCCAATGTGATTGCAGATGCTTTGAGCAGAAAGGCTTATTGCAATAGCTTAATTCTCATGCCATTCCAACCGGATCTTTGTGAAGCTTTCCGCAAACTCAACCTCCAAGTTGTTCCTCAAGGTTTTCTTGCCAACCTTCAAGTCGCTCCTACCTTGGAAGACCAAATCCGTGAGGCACAACTACTTGATTCCATGGTGAAGAAGGTCAAACATGGTATTGCCAAGGGCTTATCCAAATACAAGTGCTATCACATTGATGACAAGGACACCTTATTCTTCGAGGACCGGATGGTTCCTAAAGGTGATCTAAGGAAGGTCATAATGAACGAAGCGCACAATTCTCTCCTTTCCATCCATCCAGGCAGTTCGAAGATGTACAGTGACCTCAAGCAGTCATATTGGTGGACTCGAATGAAGCGAGAGATTGGTCAATTCATGAATGAATGTGATGTCTGCCGAAGGGTGAAAGCAGAACACCAACGACTAGCTGGTATCCTCCAACCTCTTGCTATTCCAGAATGGAAGTTTGATCACATTGAGATGGACTTTGTCACTGGTTTCCCTAAGTCCAAGCGTGGGAATGATCCCATCTTCGTTGTCATCGACAAGCTTACAAAAGTGGCTCATTTCCTTCCAATTAAAGAATCTATCACGACAGATCAATTGGCAGAGCTATACACCTCCAGAATTGTCTCCTTGCACGGTATTCCGCAGTTGATCTCTTCAAACCACGGAAGCATTTTCACTTCTAAGTTCTGAGCCTCCTTCCAGAAGGCCATGGGCACCAACATTCGCTTCAGCACGGCTTTCCATCCTCAAACAAGTGGCCAAGTCGAGCGAGTCAATCAAATACTCGAAGACATGCTCAGATCTTGTGTCATCTCTTTCGGTATGAAGTGGTAAGATTGTCTCCCTTATGCCGAGTTCTCCTACAACAACAGCTTCCAAGCAAGTTCGGGCAAGGCCACATTCGAAATTCTATATGGCAGAAAGTGTCGTACTCCTCTCAATTGGTCCAAGACTGGTGAATGCCAACTTCTTGGCAACGACTTGATCACAGAAGCTGAAGAAATGTGTAAAGTCATCCGTGAAAATCTCAAAGCCGCGCAATCGCGTCAGAAGAGTTACTATGATAGCAAGCACCGTGACTTGGCTTTCGAGATCGAAGATCATGTCTACCTCCGCGTCTCTCCAACGAAAGGCACTCGTCGCTTCGGTATCAAAGGGAAGCTTGTCCCTAGATATGTGGGTCCTTTCAAGATCATTGGCAAAAGAGGCGACCTCGCCTATCAACTTGAACTTCCGTCCAACTTCGCAAATGTGCATGATGTGTTTCACATGTCACAGCTTTGCAAGTTCTTCAAGACGCCCGAGCGCACTATCAACTTCGAAGAGACTGGCCTCCAAGAAGATTTGTCTTATCATGACCATCTCATTGCTATTCTTGAAGAAACCGAGCGCAAGACTCGCAACAAGTTGATCAAATTCCTGAAAGTTAAGTGGTCGCAACATTGCGACCGAGAAGCCACCTGGGAGCGCGAGGATCACCTCCGTTCAGAATATTCGGAGTTCTTTTAGTCCTAGATCTCGGGACGAGATCCTCTTGTAGTGGAGGAGAGTTGTAACACCCCACATGTAACATGTCCCATTTTGGCAATATATCAACTTGAGCTTCATCCAATTCTTGTGGGTTCTATCATGTTTGGCCTCATCTTGTTTGGTTATGTGTTTATTCTTTTCATTCCATGTTTACCTTGTTATATTCCATGTGTGTCTCTTGTAATTTTGCATTCCATCAACATCATGTGCATGGTGTGATTTCATACATATTATGTTGTAGCATGTTCCATGCATAAATCTTGCATCATCACCACTTCTCTTCTCTTTCCTTTCCTTTCTTTCATTTTGCAAGTGCACCTTTTACCTTCTCCTTTAATGTTCATATTCTACCTATAAATCTTTCTACATGTCTAGAACCTCTCTACCAAATCTCATGTATTTTGGAGTTGTTTTGGTTAGGTTCAAAAATACCTCAAGTTTGAATTATATTCAAACTTGTTTTATTTTTCTACCTCTAAAAATGCCCAAGGCAATTATTTCAAATATTACAATATATCAGGAGCATGGGAAGACTTTAATATTTCCAAAATCCCTCTTCTTTGTTCCTGGCCTTTTCATTTTGTTTTTCTGTTTGAGGAATTTCAAATAAAAGAAAAGGCTTACCTAGGCCTCTCTTTTTCCCAGCAGAGCGCAACAGCAGCTCTAGCCGCGGCCATCCAGCCCGCCAGCGCCCTTTTCTCTCTTTATCCCTTGTCGGGCCCGCTTGTCAGCGACCCGCGACCTCACACCTACCTGCTCCATGCTGCCGCCGTCTTTGTTTCTAAGAGAGAGCGCCCGCGCCTGCGCCGTGAGCTTCACGGACGTCGAGGCAGTGCCGTCTCTTCCCCTCCTTTTTAAGCCGCGCGTCCTCCTAGGGTTTCCCCTTTCCCCCTCTCTCGCTACCGCCATGGTAGGTCCTCGCTCGTGCCCCCAAAGCCGTCGACCGCACCATGGCCGAGATGAGCTGGAGCTCGTCGCCGACGTAGGATCCACCCGCAGCGCCCCGCCTTCCTCCAGACGCTCCGGGTTATCGTCATTGTCTTTTTCCCGCTGTGAACCAAGGCAGGAGACGCCAAGTCCGGCTACCTCCCTGTCGTCCTCTTCCTCCCCTGCTTCGCAGATAGCAGCCCCGCCAGGTTCAGAGCTCGTTCGCGTCACCGCAGGCTCGTCTCCGTCGCCGTCTTCTTGTCCTAGGGTAAGGAGGTATTCCCGACTTCCTCCCTCCTCCTTCTCAATGATGTATGATCCCCATAAAAGATGCTAGGATCGCGCCTTCACCATGATCTGGATGCTCTGGCGATCTCTGCATTTTTTGGTGTGAAGTTACAGTAGACGCCGTTGTTGCTCGCGCTTCGCCCCCGCTCTGGTTCACCTCGCTGCACCACTTCTATTCCGCACCACACCGCCTCTCGCATCACCCACGCCAGCGCAGCCTCGCTGGCCCCGCATTGTCTTGCTTCCTTGGCTTGCACGCGCACGCGCTCTACACCCGTTCATGTTGCCTCTACACGAGCTCGTGCTCGAGAGTTTGCGAGCGTGCCACTGCACCCGCACTCCCTGGCCTATCCCGCACCACTGCCGGTGCCCCTAGCTCCGGTGGTCATCGTTGTTGCTCGCAGGCACCGTCGGCGTCTTCTCTGCTGCAGATGAGAAGGGGCCCGTACCAGCTTCAGGTTACCCCAAGGAGAGCCGAGCCCCTACCAAACCAACACCTCATCCTAGCTCAACTTGTCAATGCTTACGCCCAGCATGAGGGAGACCCGGGTTCGAGTGCCAGCCTCTGCATTATTTTGATGTGGCTTTTTCCTTTTCTTTGTGACACTGACGCCTCGGCCCCACCGGTCATACACACACCCAGCCACGTGGCCCACGGCCATACCAGTCAGTCTAATGGCTGGGTACAACTTGGGTGCACCTAGTTTTTCCCCGCATGACTTCTGTTTTTTTTTCAATTCGGAACATGCCAGATTTGGCATATGCTGAGGGTTCCATTTTAGGTAGTATTTGTTTTTGCATAAATGTGGGGATTTTTCTGATGCAACCTAAACATATTATATATGTTTTTGGGGTAGAAAAATCCCACCAATCCAGTGGTGACATTATTTTCTGCATTTGGGCAAGCTTGCACACATGTCATTTTACATCATGTTGCTGTTTTGTCTTTCATGTGTATATTTATGCAAATATGCTATGAGGTAGTTTTGCACATGAACCTGCTCTTCATCATGCCTACTTGCTTCTGGAATTAAGCTCATGCCATGATATATTTTATTTTGAGTTAAATAAGCTTGCGAACATGCTATCATGAATCTGTTTCTACCATGACTTTAAATTCTACTAAGTCTGGAATCTGTTTATGTCACTTGCCATGTTTGCATTGATGCTATCATCATTTCTGTAGATATTTGGAGCATGTTCAGTAAGTGAATTTTGTTAAGTGCATTTAGTACTAGCATGCCATGCTCTTTTTGGCCATGACATATTGCTATAGCATACTTAAACTTTGCACACAAGTTTTTATGTTACTGTTTTCAACGGATTGCGTTGCATCTTGTTTGGCTTGCCATTTTCAAACCGTGCATCCATTTCTTGTGATCCTTATATCGATTTCGACCGAAATATACCAATATATCCAGTGGAATGCTTGGGTTACCAAGATTGTGCCATGTTCATCGTTTCTCCTTCCGTCTCGTTTACATCCCTTCCGTAGCACCCCATATGCATTGCACATCACAACTTGCATTCCATGCCATGTCTTGCATCATATTGCTTGCGCATTGCACCATGATTTATTGTTATTCCATTGCTTGTGTTCTTGCTTTGGGTAGACCCGGGAGACAAGTTCGTGAACGAGGATCCTGTTGAGTATGCTAACGAGGAGCAATCTTTCGACAACTCTGAGAACTTTGAAGGAAAGATGACCATTACCCTCGATATCACTTCTATCTTTGCTTGCTAGTTGCTTCATTTTATCGCTATGCTGCGCTACCTATCACTTGTTTACCATGCCTCCCACATTATCATGTCAAGCCTCTAACCCACCTTCCTAGTAAACCGTTGTTTGGCTAAGTTACCGCTTTTGCTCATCCCCTCTTATAGCGTTGTTAGTTGCAGGTGAAGTTGAGGATTGCTCCATTTCGAACATGATTATGTTGGGATATCACAATATCTCTTATTATAATTAATGCATCTATATACCTGGTAAAGGGTGGAAGGCTCGGCCTTTTTCTTGGTGTGTTGTTCCACTCTTGCCGCCCTAGTTTTCGTCATACCTGTGTTATGTTCCTCGATTTTGCGTTCCTCACACGGTCGGGTTTATGGGAACCCCTTGACAATTCGCTTTAAATAAAACTCCTCCAGCAAGGCCCAACATTGGTTTTACCATTTGCCTAACATAACTAAAGTTTTAAATAGGGGATTTTCTCCGGACCCCTAGTTTCTTAATCAACCCCCCCCCCCCGGGCCAGTGCTCCTTCGAGTGTTGTCCGAAACGGGCAGACTGCTGGGCCACCACGGGGAAACTCGAGGTCTGGTTTTACTCGTAGGCTAACCTATCTGTTGTGCCCTGAGAACGATATATGTGCAGCTTCTAACGGGATTTGTCGGCACAGTCGGGTGGTCTTGCTGGTCTTGTTTTACCATTGTCAAAATGTCTTGTAACCGGGATTCCGAGACTGATCGGGTCTTCCCGGGAGAAGGAATATCCTTCGCTAATCGTGAGAGCTTGTGATGGGCTAAGTTGGGACACCCCTGCAGGGTATAAACTTACAAGAGTCATGCTCGCGGTTATGTGGCAGATGGGAATTTGTTAATATCTGGTTGTAGAGTACTTGACACTTGACTTAATTAAAACGCATCAACCGCGTGTGTAGCCGTGATGGTCTCTTCTCGGCGGAGTCCGGGAAGTGAACACGGTTTGGGTTATGTTTGAACGTAAGTAGTCTTCAGGATCACTTCTTGATCACTTCTATATGACGACCGTTGCGTAGTTTCTCTTCTTACTCTTGTACTCACCTTTAGCCACCATATTTTTCTTATCAATTGCCACAACTCCACCTCATTACCTTATCCTACCCATAAGCTTAAATAGTCTTGATCTCACGGGTTTGAGATTGCTGAGTCCTCGTGACTCACAGATACTACCAAAACAGTTGCAGGTGCCGACGATACCAGTGCAGATGATGCGACCGAACTCAAGTGGGAGTTCGACGAGGCCCTTGGCCGTTACTACGTGTCTTTTCCTGATGATCAGTAGTGGAGCCCAGTTGGGACGATCGGGGATCTAGCATTTGGGGTTATCTTCCTTTTCATTTGGATTTGTCCGTAGTCGGACTATGTGTGTATTTTGGATGGTGTATGACTTATTTAAGTAATTGTGTGAAGTGGCGATTGTAAGCCAACTCTTTATCCAAGTCTTGTTCATTACATGGGATTGTGTGAAGATGACCCTTCTTGTGAAACAACCACTATGCGGTTATGCCTCTAAGTCATGCATCGACACGTTGGAGATATAGCCGCATCGTGGGCGTTACAAGGCATCACGCGGTCGTAGCGGAGATGGAGATGGTCCTCAAGGAGCCGCCTGGACCCCCAGCGCATCCCGAGGCTCAGGGCTTTGGTGGATCATGAGGGTCGGCCTCTTCACCGCGCATCTTCAGCTACTCCAACACCCCCTCTACAATGGAACCAGGTGACCTCTTCCAAGTTCATTTCAGCTGGGAGCGACCTCGGGGCTGCATCATTCCCAGGCCGTGTGGGTCCATCCCTGCGGCATGTATCCCTTTTATTTATGTCTTTAGTTTACCTTGCTGGGGGTGCCCCTCGGGCTGCATCATCCCCAAGCCGCTCAGGCCTGACGAAGTGGCATGTATCCCTCCTGCGTTTACCTAAGCTGATTTGCCTTTCATGCTTAACCTACCCATGATTACCACCTACCGCCTACCACGGGCCTCCTCTCCCTCATGCAAATCGCTTGCGCGTTAAAGGGAGGCTCCTGAGCATCGCGACTCAGGAGTTCTTACTGGCTCTCCAGCCCTCACCCCCTGGCCTTGACCACGACATCGCGACCTAGCATACCTGCGGCGGCTGAGCTCGCTCGAGGGCCGAGACCTGAGGACGTAGAGCATTTGTATCTAACCGTCTCGCAGGAGCACACAGCCGTCCAAGACTCAAGACTAGGCGCAACCCGCCTTGAGGTAGGGCCTCGTGAGTCCCGTGCTGGCTCACGAGTGCCCAGATACACCTCGTCTAGCCCTGTCGTGCAAGCCACGTGTCGGGGCGAGGCTGTACACGCCCCGGGGGATCCTCCCGGAGGCCCCCCCTCCCACGCACCAGTGGAAGCACCATGCTCCGTGCTGGCTGACGACACTGCCGAGGAGCGGCTATGCCCGTACACATACGGAAGCGCTATGCTTCGCGCTGGTGATAAACAACTGAGGGCGGTCCATGGCCGTATCAACCTTAGGGAGCCCAGAGCTCAGTGTTTGTCCTCATTGCAACACCTCCCCTCGGGAGCGTCATGCGAGGGGGCTGGACACGGGGGCTGCGCCCGGGTCACGCCCTAGTGCACGCCACCCAGCTAGGTCCCTCGGACCTGGTCGTCGCGTGCCCCTCCCCGAGCGGAGCCAAGGTATGAAAGTTGTTTGAACATCAAGGGGGACTCCTGAGCATCACGACTCAGGAGCCTAACTGGTCACGTAGCCCCTCACTCCTTGGTCCTGTCCTGGTGATCCGGCCGGGGCTAATGGCAGTTGAGGTATGCGCGGGGCCGGGCTCTGCCGACGTAGAACGCCAGATCTACTCCAATGTTCCCTCCCTATTTTCTATTTGCGTGTCAAGGGGGACTCCTGAGCATCGCGACTCAGGAGCCTAACTTGTCACGTAGCCCCTCACTCCTTGGTTCCATCCTGGTGATCCGGCTGGGGCCAACGGCGGTTGAGGTATGCGCGGGACCGGGATCTGCCGACTTAAAACATAAAGCAAATAGGAAGGAAACCGCAAATCTTGAAGCAAATCCCGAAGCAAATATTACAAACCATAATTATCTTCACAATACCAAACGCAAGTTTAAACGCCTCCACGAGGCATGGTGCACATTGCAGGAGTTAAAACAGGAAAGAAGCCATGAGAAGATCACCCTTGGACAACACCGTCATCCGCCAGGGGCTCCACCCCCGTGGTGGTGTTGCCCCTACCAACTCCACCTCCTAAGGCCGCAGGATCAGCAGCGCCTGCCGTGAGCGCAGTAGCAAAGGCGCAGAACTTCCCCAGCAAGGCTTCCACCTGGCTCTTCACAGCTTCAGCAGCAGTGGCGAAGTGCTCGCTGTCCACGGGCTCCAGCAGCTCGTCAAGATTGGCGTCAGGGTCGCGAACGTGGACGTGGCTGAAGACGCGCGTCAGTGCCGCAGAAGAAAGGACGCGAGCTTCTACCTCGGCCATGGGGCCGACGCCGCTCACGACTTCCTCGAGCGCCTCGACCAAGAAGGGAAGCAGCTGGGCGGGGCTGTCCTTGGCGCCAGCCAGCCGCTTCTCCAAGCCATTCTCGTAGAGCGTCTTCAGTGTCACGCGGGACCTCTTCTCAACGAGTTCGAAGGCCACGCGGTCCTCGGCCCGGACCTTCGCCTTGGCGTCCAGCTCGGCCCTTTCCACCCTCAACTTCTGCTCCAGCGTCTCCAGCCGGCCGCGCTCAGCGGTCTGCAACTCCGCCAGCCGCATCAGCTCGGCGTCGCGGTCCCTGACGGCGTCCTCCCGAGCCTTCATCTTCTCCTCCTTCACCTAGCGATCGTGAGCTTCTTTAGTGCGCTCATCGCGCAAACCCTGCAGCTCAGCCTCCAGCACCTTGCAGCGGTCCTGGGCGGCCGCGGCATCCTTCAATGCCGCCTCGCAAGTAGCTGTGGCCTGGGTGGCGGTTTGCTTCTCTTCCTCAGAAGCTGCCACAGACCGCCTCAGCGCCGCTAAGACAGAGGCATCAGAGTGAAGCCAGTCAGAAACCAGCTCCAGGCGCCCGACTACCAGGTGGGAGTCGGTGCCTTGGAGGTCTTATCGCAGCTGGACCATCCCAGAGAGGGCATGCTCCAAGACAGCGGAGGAGGCAGAAGAACCCGGAACCAGCGGCACAGGAGGAGGAGGCGGTAGCGTAGCCACAGCTCGGGATACTGGGGGCTCCTGAGGCTTGGGTACCTCAGCAGCAGCATCAGGCACCGGCACCTCCAGAGCCAGCGGGGCCACGGGGGCTGGCACCTCGCCAGGGCACTCCTCCGGGCCTCGCGAGGATGACTGGGCGGGGGAGGCATGAACATCGTCGCCTCCCCTTCCCACGGATGAAGGAGCGGTCGCGGCAGATGAGTCTGCCCCAGACAGAGTCACTGTGTCCCCCTTCTTCTTCGCCGCAAGCGGCGGCCTAACTAATTGATGGAGGACGTCAAGCCCCGACAGCATAATCAAGAACAAGATGGAGTTTGAGCACTTACTGGTCAATCGCAGCGTAGCTCACCGCCCTCTTGCCGAGCTTGAAGCCCGAGAGCCTCGTGGCCCGGGGCGCAGCTGCAAGAGGTCCAGGAGCGGAAGAGGGCACATATCAGAAGCGCTAGAGGTGGCTCCAGGCGGTGCCTGGGTAGAAGCAGCCTCTCGGGAGATCAGCGTTGACCTATCCTTCTTCGAGATAGTGGGTGGATCCTCCTCCTCCCGTGTGGCGTCGGTCTCGTCGTCATCCGGCAAGGTGCGGAGGATGTTGGTCCTGCACGGGGGAGAGGTCTCCCCCGTCCCCTCAAAAGTCGCCTCCGAGTTGCGCTCCTCTTCCTCTTCTTCCTCTCCTCCCCCACGGGAGTCACCTGAAGACACGTCCACCGGCACCATTGTCCCCTAGGCCACAGGAGGTGCCGCCGGCACCAGGCTGCGGCCATCAAAGGTAGGCATAGCAGCCACCACCTGTGCCCAGTCCTCCCGGAGGAACAAGGGGGCAGGGGCCCCCTCCGGACATTCCTGGTCGTCTCCAACCAATAGGCGAAGAGTTGAGGCCAGTTCATCGTCATCCAGAGCCACCGGATTCAGGCGGAGCTTGTCGTCTGCATCCCCAAGCGTCCATAAGGGGCGCGAGTGCGCCTGAAGCGGAGCGACCTGCTACGTCAGGATCTCCCTCACGAGTGTGGCCCCCGTCAGCTTCACCGCCTTCACGTTGCCCGGCTTCAAGTCGGTGTCCATCTTCTCCAGCACCAACTTTGCCTGGTCGTCGGCAAGCTTCACGCGAGACCACCCTTCGTCAGGGTGGGGTGCCTTCGTTGGCAGCACCAACCGGGGGTGGACACACTTGGCATTCACCATGACCCACTTGCTCCGAAAGTTCTCGGCCCTCTTCCCGGCCTTCGAGATCGCGTTGGCCTTGGCACACGTGACGAAGTTGGCGCACGCCGAGGTGTGGTTGCCGTTGATTCAGAGAGAGAAGAAGTTGCGCAACAGAGCCACGGACAGCATCACCCCAACATGCGCCTCGCAGTAGTAGGTGAAAATCAACAAGAGGAAAACGGAGTTGGGATGGAGGTGAAGGGCCTGCAACCTGTAATGGCGGAGGATGGCGTAGAAGAAATCGGAGAAGGGAGGAACCAGGCCTACGACGATGGCGTTCATGAAGAAGGGGTAGAAGGTGCTCCCCTTAGCCTCCGGCTCGGCGGAGCCAACCCGGAGTTCCATCTCCCCCCTCTTGCTGCCCTCCACCGCCGTCATCATGCGCGTGGCGGTGAGATTCTTCTCCGACATATTGGGGGCATCCAGGGCCGGCGAATACCAAGCCGACAACGCGTCGACCTTGACCTTGCGGGGCGCCATCGCTCGCTGAAAGGGAAGGAATGGATCGGATCTAGAGATTTCGGCAGCAAAGAAGCAAGCAAGGGGATCTGGAGCAAGACAAAGGAGAGCAATGAAGGCAAGCCTTGCCCAAGCCAGCCTTTTGTCAGTCGGGCAGTTGCCGAGGCAGCGTGGGGAAGCGGAGATGCCCACGTCCAATCAGTCACCACACGGCAACCAAGGCCGTAGGCTGTTGGGGCCCGCGGTGCTTCGTACTTGCCCTTTGGCTTCGCTGCTAAGCCAAGTCCGAGCACGCCTTGGGCCCGGGGGCTATTGACGGTGTTCTGGGAATGGGGGTACCCAGACTTGCCTGCCTGCGGCCTGCAGCGTGGTTCAACCAGTGGCCCAGTACAGCCCGTCTTCATCAACCAACACTCAAGACCCTCGCGAGGGGCCAAGCCTCAGGGGGCGGACGATGCAAGGCCTCCTCAGGAGTGACCTCACCAGGCAGGCTCACGAGGAGGCAGAGAGATCAAGGCAAGGGGTACCTCGCGAGGTGCCCATGACGTAATCCATGACGATCAAGACCAGGCGGGCGCCAGGTGGACGCCAGGCGGGCACCAGCTCGCGCATTGTCCTTGTTTCCTCTTTGGTGCAAAGGGGGCAAGCGCGGGCGCGGAGTACCGAGGCATCAGGCAAAGGTTTCCATATCGGTGCAACGAGACCGAGACCAGCAGGACGGCAGGAGGAGGTCACCATGGAGCCCAAGACGGCGTGATCACCAGCACCTTTGGCAGGCGAAGACCACCTTTAGTCAGGATAGCTTATACTGGCTGTCCCCTTTCAAAATGGCCATTGTTGGATCCCTTCCCGCTCAATATTTGGGAAGAGGACCAGGGCCTCTATAAATAGGGCTAGCCACCACAGTAGAAGGGGATCCGAACGCAGTTCAACCACACACCACAAAGCACAAGAACACCTCTCCTCGCGAGGCTGTTCTTCCCTTGTACTGCTCATCATCAGCCCAAGAGGCAATCCACCACACCACACACAGGAGTAGGGTATTGCACCACAATGGTGGCCGGAACCTGTGTAAATCTTGTGTCTCTTGTGCTGTGAGTTCATCGATCTAGCTTAGGGATCACGGCGAGGCTGAGGGCGTGTTTCGGTAGGGAGAGATCTTCGTGCGCACCCCAGTGTTCGAACCTTAAGGATTTTGCCGGAACCTGATACCCAACATGTTATGACACCGCGTGGTCTGGGCATTTTGAGCTTGAGATAAGCGTAGTGCGGTACCGCATTGAATCGAGCGAATGCAGTTCGTCCAAGCAGTGCGTGATAGCCACTGCGGAAGGGGACGATATCGAAGATCAATTCTTCACCTCGGAAATTGTCTGGGGATCCGAAGACCACTTCTAGTGTGATTGAGCCCGTACAGCAGGCCTCTACACCTGGTATGACACCTTTAAAGGTGGTTTTGGTGGGCTTGATCCTTGGGGGATCGATACCCATTTTGCGCACTGTATCCTGATAGAACAGGTTTAGGCTGCTGCCACCGTCCATGAGGACTCACGTAAGGTGGAATCCATCAATGATTGGGTCGAGGACTCGTGCGGCTGAACTGCCATGACGGATACTGGTCGGATGGTCCCTTTGATTTAAGGTGATCGGGCAAGACGACCATGGGTTGAACTTTCGGGCGACTGGCTCCATCGTGTAAATGTCCCTGAGTGCACGCTTGCGCTCCCTCTTGGGGATATGGGTAGCGTATATCATGTTCACCGTTTTAACTTGGGGGGGGGGGGGTAACTTCTTCTGTCCCCCATGTTCGGTGGCCGGGAATCCTCATCATCGTCCTTGCTTTGTGACCCCTTCTCCTTGTTCTCGATATTTAACTTGTTGGCCTGTTTAAAAACCCAACACTCTCTATTGGTATGATTGGTTGGTTTATCAGGAGTGCCATGGATTTGACATGGCCGATCGAGTATGCGGTCCAGACTGGACAGGCCCACATTGTTTCTTTTGTATGGCTTCTTCCGCTGATCGGATTTGGAGCCACTGAATCTGGCATTGACCGCCGTGTCTTTGGGGTTGTCACCGTTGCTCCGACGCTTGTGTCTATTGCGTCGGGGCTTCTCGTTGCTGTTTCTGGCTTTCGAAGTGCCAGGTTGACTTGAATTGTTATTGCTACGGGCTAGCCAGCTATCCTCGCCCGCGCAAAAGCGGGTCATAAGCATTGTGAGGGCTACCATGGACTTCGGTTTTTCTTGGCCAAGGTGTCGGGTGAGCCATTCGTCATGGATGATGTGTTTAAAGGCCGCTAGGGCTTCAGCATCCGGACAGTCGACGATCTGGTTCTTTTTAGTTAAGAACCTAGTACAGAATTTCCTGGCTGACTCTCCGGGTTGTTGAACTATGTGACTTAAGTCATCGGCATCCGTAGGTCAGACATATGTATCTTGGAAGTTGTCGGGGAAGGCATCTTCCAAGTCTTCCTAGTTGCCGATGGAGTTTTCGGGCAGACTGTTCAACTAGTGTCGAGCTGGTCCCTTGAGTTTTAGCCGGAGGTATTTGATGGCATGAAGATCATCACCGCTGGCCATATGAATATGGAAAAGGAAATCCTCAGTCCACACTGCGGGGTCTGTCGTCCCATCATGTGATTCGATGTTCACGGGTTTAAACCCTTCCGGGAATTCATGTTCCATTACTTCATTAGTGAAGCAAAGGGGGTTTGAGGCGCCTCTATACCTGGCCAAGTCGTGATGTAGCTCTAATTGAGTTTGCCTGCGGTCTTCGGTCCGGGCGT
This sequence comes from Triticum aestivum, assembly GCF_018294505.1. NCBI lineage: Eukaryota > Viridiplantae > Streptophyta > Magnoliopsida > Poales > Poaceae > Triticum > Triticum aestivum. Next base: position 206,126,454 of record NC_057795.1, on the reverse strand, counting down.
GGTTATATTTGTCATGTCCGACCGGATGGACATCATTGCGCATTGGGGCACGCCCCCACGATCCATAGATCGATCTACTCTGGCCTGCTCTATTTTCCAGGTCATGCTGTAGGTCATGTGTGTATCCCCGAGCTGTTGTTTTTCTGTTTTTACGGCGAGGTAATGTCGGCTGGTGTTCGGCACGAGCTGCCGCTTTGTCCCGGTCGCGTGGTGGTCGGTCGGCCGCATTATGCGCTGGTAGGGCAGGCTCCAGCGCCTCGTCATTGAATTGGGGTAACAATTTATGCTTCGGGTAGCTTTTGGTTGGGCGCTCAAGGCCGTATTCCTCGGCTGCCAGGACATCAGTCCACCTATCATTGAGCAGACCTTGATCAGCTTGAAGCTACTGCTGCTTCCTTTTTGGGATCCTTGCAGTGGCTATTACCCGGCGCTTAAAGCGCTCCTGTTCGACGAGCTCCTCAGGCACGATAAAGTCTTCGTCGCCGAGGCTCACCTCGTCCTCGGAGAGCAGAAGGTAGTTACTGTCCTCTAAGTCTTTGTTCGTGGCATGTTATTCAGGGCTAACTCACCCATCTTCCCGTTCCTCCTGTTCGGAGGTTGGCTCAACGGGGTCTTCATTGTCTTCAGCATTGTCCGGAGTATTGTTTTCTCCTGTGATGGTATTGCTGTTTTTACCACGGCATGGCTTAGAGCGGCGCCACTAACGCCGGCGCTTTGGATGTATCTCAGGAGGCTTATCCTCGACTGGATTTTCACTGTCGCCATTGTTCTCTTTGGGTGTATCCACCATGTATACGTCATACGAGGAGGTGGCTGTCCAGCGCCCTGTAAGCAGTGGTTTTTGTGCCTGCTCCTCTCCGGCATCGTCTTCCATACCGTCGATGTCTTCGGAGTCGTAGTCAAGCATGTCGGTTAAGTCCTCGATAGTGGCTATGTAGTGGGTGGTGGGTGGGAAGCGAAATTCTCTGTCATCAGCTTCCAATTCAAGCCGTATATAGTTCGGCTGAGAGTCTCCTGATAAGGAGAGGGTTTTTAGTGAGTTTAGCACATCGCCTAATGGTGAGTGCCGAAGATGTCCACAGAGCTGAACTCGACGATCGGCACGATGGGCGCGGATGCATGTGGTTTGGAACTTATGGCTGGAGATGGATCCGAGGTTCCGATGACACAGGCCCTGCTCGAGGTTGGACCTGTGTGCGGCACCAACACCGCTGAGTCTGCGGCTTCTATCGCGGGGTTGAGCATCCCGTCCTCGGATGGCACAATCTGCTCCGAGTCTAGGGCCAGAGCGGTTATAGGTGCTATCTCCTGAGCACGGTCCGATGACAGATTTAGGTCATGTTCATCGTGGTGACAGAGAGCAGCCATCATGGGCTCGAATCCATCAAAGATCAGTCTCCGCGGATATCGGCCACGTAATTCAAGCTTCCAAATCTGACCTGATGGCCAGGGGCGTAGCTGTCGATCTGCTCCAGATGGCCAAGCGAGTTGGCCCGCAGTACGAAGCTGCCGAATACGAAGATCTGTCCGGGAAGGAAAATCTCCCCTTGGACTACATTGTTGTAGATGATTGATGGAGCCATCAAACCTTTTGGTGACGACGCAATGGAACTCTCAATGAAAGCACCAATGTCGGTGTCAAAACCGGCGGATCTCGGGTAGGGGGTCCCGAACTGTGTGTCTAAGGCTGATGGTAACAAGAGGCGGGGGACACAATGTTTACCCAGGTTCGGGCCCTCTCTATGGAGGTAATACCCTACTTCCTGCTTGATTGATCTTGATGAATATGAGTATTACAAGAGTTGATCTACCACGAGATTGTAATGGCTAAGACCCTAGAAGTCTAGCTTGTATGATTATGATCATGTCCTATTGACTAAACCCTCCGGTTTATATAGACACCGGAGAGGACTAGGGTTATACAAAGTCGGTTACAGAGAAAGGAATCTACATATCTAAATCACCAAGCTTTCCATCCACGCAAAGGAGAGTCACATCCGGACACGGGAAGAAGTCTTCTGTCTTGTATCTTCATAGCCCAACAGTCCGGCCCATGTAAATAGTCCCACCGTCCGAGGACCCCTTAATCCAGGACTCTCTCACCCTCCTCACCGGACGACTCAACATAGTGCTCGTATATGTACTCCAAATCAGAATACATTACTTGAAAGAAGAAGGGCAAACTTTTTTGAGCTCTGAAAATTCATCGAACAGTTGCCGAGCATGGTGAATATACCAGTAGCGGATGGTACCTGGCGTGACGGTCGAAGAAGAGGGGTTTATCAACGACGGAGGAGAAGTAGGGTGGAGCCCGGCTAGAACGCTGGAGGTGATGGAGACATAGTCTTCCAGCAGGGGTGTGGCATGGCAGTAGGGGTGGTGGAGCAATGGCGAAGGCAAGAGAGAAAGAAGGAAGGAGAGGATGGAGGATGGAGGCATAGGCTCCGGGAAGGGTTTTGGGTGGGCCGAGGGTGTCGGAGTCCTACGTGTCTTCTGTTCAGACTCCTGCAAAGCTCCCCCACCTTTGTCTCCAGTTTGCGGGAGAAAGTACGTCTGGATCGCCCTGCGGACTGATAGATGCTCGTGTTGGATGGCTTCCGCAGTCTGATCGGCGCGGTTCGGACGTATGCGGGCAATTTGCGGGTCCGCCTTGGAGATGACCTTAAAGCATCTACTTCCGGGTGCCCCAAAACCGCCTCAAACGCACAGGCGGATGGCCCGGTCGCTGACCGGTCACAAATATTTGAACCATACGGGCTCCTTAAACGACCCTCAAATGCCCGGGCTGACCGACACCCCACATATCCAACCCAAATATGGGGCGGATATGGGGGCACCCAGGTCCACGCGGACTCGACAACCCTACCCCACCGCAACTCGCACCAACTGCACCAAACCATTCATCCTCCTCGCGCCGCCCGCACCTGAGCCCACGCAAGAAGCTAGAAATTAAGAGGGAGAAGATCGAGTTGAAGAAGCAAGAGACAGCGATCAAATGGGAGCCCGAGAAGGCCAAGACATTTGGGGAGATTGAGCTTGAGAAGGAGAGGTTACAACTCACACGGGACGCAGAGGATGCGAAGATCATGTTGGCGGATGAAACCCTCTTAGATGACCATGCAAAGAAGTGGCTTGCAACAAAGAAGGAGATCAACGTGTGTAGGGTGTATGAGGCGATGAGGGTGGCTGCATCAGCAGTGGACCATGCGGCACAGATGCAAGCGGAGCATGCAACCCAGATGCAGGCGGAGTAGGTGGCATGGATGGCGTTTGGCCAGTGATCCGGCTAGCCAGCGAGGTACCCATCACGCTCGAACATTTGTTTCATTTTGGCATGTCCGGATTGTCGAACTATGATTTGCTCTGCTTTGTTTCAAACTATTGAATTTGGACAATTTGTATCGTATGATCGACGTGCATGGATTTCATGGATTTGAGGTTCCGCATTTGAGGTGTCTGGATGTGTGGGAGCCTACATGAGGGGACATCGGACGCTGTTCACGGACACTCCTGGACGCGCCCATGAGAGTATAGGTGGCCATATTTGCCAAGTCCGGTTGTAGATGCTCTAAGTTGGGCAAATTTTTATCTTCCAACCAACTAGTTTAGAGACGGATCCTTGGAGAAGGGGGTGGTTAAAAGGCAAACCTATTTGATTATGAACTCAACATAACGGTTAGCGGACAACTTGGTGATACTTCTGAGAAGATATTTGAAAATAACGAACCACCGATATGTTACTAACCTCGAGGACACTTACTTTTTCAGGGCAAGACAGTATGAACAAAAGAGTGAGAGATTGACACAACCCTAACTTATTGATCGAAAAATGCATCAGAAAAATAAGCTAGGTAGCACGATCAATCTTAAAATGATCATTCAATAATCAATATATTAAGAATGAAATCATTGTCCATTAAATTTCAAGTAACAAGGTTGCTAGGAGTATATGGATTGATTTCACACGCCACAGCTGTAATGCAATTTTGATCATGAGGTGACGATCCGAAACACAAGATGCAACGTGCAGCATCCGACGCCGGACCTGAATGCACGGTTTCGACCATGGTAAGGCGTGGACAAATCGACAGTCCATCGACGAGGCGTCCCAGACAAATGAGAGGCTGGCTGGCCTGGCGCGGCGACCCTTGGCAGACGGGAACACGCGGCGAGCGGCATGACATGGGCCTTCCCCTCCCGAGCGGCAGGCGGCCTCCTGTCAAGGCAGGAAGGCAGGCGAGGATTGAACATATAAAGGATGAGCTAGTGCGCCCAACTAGCGGCACCAGCCACGTCTCCTTTTATTCTGCCCAACTAGCAGCGCCAGCCACGTCTCCCTTTATTCGTCTATGAGCAGTGCGCATGTTGTTGTAGTGACGAGCGAAAGGATAAGGTCCCGAGCACTGCGTCCAGCATCCTCTCCTCTCCCTTTCCCCCTCACTCGCTTCCTCCTCCCGAGCCCGCAGATCCCTAGCACGATGAAAACCCTAGCCTATCGACAGCCTCCTCTCATCCCCAATCCCATGCCTCCTCTTCTCCCAATCCCTCCACTCCTCCTCCCCAATCAGCCGCCTCCTCTTCTCCTTCGCAATCTGTGAGCCCTCACCACCAAGAATCCATGGGCTCCTCTTCTCCTCCCCAATCGTGAGCCCTCACCACCAAGAAGCCACGGGGGGACTACGCCGCCGCTGGAAGAAAAAAGGAAGAGGACGTGGCACTGGGGAGACCATAAAAGAGGAAGAGGAGGTGGCACCAGGGAGACCAGCGGCAGCGACGGGCTCGACAAGGAGGCAATCTAGAGCGCAGGCTGTCATGAGTGTTGCGTCACCTGGGAGCCACCGTGGAGCAGATGCTTATTGTCGTGGTACTAAGTCTGACAGTAGAATAGGGGGGTAGGAATGGAGAGGCAAGATCCTAGCTATGGAGTAGTTGTATACGCAAGATGTTTACGAGTTCAGGCCCTTCTCGAAGGAAGTAACAGCCCTACGTCTTGGAGCCCGGAGGCAGTCGACTGTATTACGTGTGTATGAGTTACAGGGGTGCGAGCCCTTTACACTGAGGAGGGGGGTGGCTTATATAGAGTCTGCCAGACCCCTCCGGCCCTCAGTTATGCAGGGTTTAAGGTACATTAAGGTTGGGCGTTACTGGTAACGCCACAAATAAAGTGTTATGATGACCATAAAGGCTACTTAATGACAGACCGTTGCATGCAGAGTGACTTTAGATCTCCTGGCGGTCGAGTGGTTAGCTTCATGGTCGAGTGTCTTCGAGTCCGTCGAGTGGAACTCTTCCAGGTCGACTGAAAGGTGGTTTCCTCTAGAGATGTCCTTGGGGAGGGTATCTTGGAAAGGTCCATGACGCTACCCTAGGTACATGGCTTCATCATTAGCCCCCGAATGGATCGAGGTTTGAGTGGGGAAGGACTTGAACACACTTCCGACCCATTTTCGTGCTATGAGCATGTCTTGTTCTGGATCAATGAACTTAGGTGACAGCACCAACTTCTTTTTTAGTCGCCTTGATCCATTCTTTGTATCCGTCGAGTGAGTTTCTTTACTTGGAGAACTCCGAACGACAGGACGGAGGAAATCTTCCATCTGACGGTTGCTCTGCAGCCCACGGATTTAGCGGGATTTGAATTTCGGGAAGCACGCGGGGCGGAGGAGGCCGCAGTAATCAGATGGGATAAGGCAGGGATGCCTCGATCTCTGTGCCACCTTTTTCGCCATGTATCACGCGCGTGACTATTGCAGGATTTGACAGGATCGCCCAGGCCTACAAGTCAGTCACTCGGAAGTAACCTCATATAAGGCCTCGGACGGGGGGTTTTGAACAGTGCGCTCTCATTTCCTCCTCTCTTCCGCAGACTCATCTGCCGCATTTGCTTCCGTCTCAGAGCCACCGCTCTATGCGCGTCTCACCGGCGACGATGGTGAAAGAGAAGACGGCGGACCTAGAGCGGGCGAAGAAGGCGACGGCGAAGGCGAAGGGAAGGGCGACTAGTCGGGGCGAATCTTCATCGAGGGCCGGCCTGCCGCAGGGCTGGATCCAGGGTGACTGGATCCGCTCGACAATTTGTCAAGAAGATCTTAATGACCTGGCCAATGGAGGACTGATCCCCCATGGATCGGCGCGGCTCCCGGGGAAGGAGTCTGAGCCGCAGCCTATGGAGGGTGAGGTCGTTCTCTTGGCCACCCATGTCGACCGTGGGTTTTCTTTGCCGCCTCATCCTTTCTTTCGGGGATTTCTGAATTTCTTTGGGGCACAAATCCACCACTTCACACCCAACACCATTGTGTACCTCGCTGCTTTCGTGTCTTTGTGCGAGAATTTCTTGGGTTGTCGGCCTCATTGGGGTCTTTTCAAGCACATTTTCACCTGTCGCTCCCAGACGGTGAAAAAGGCCAATCTGAGTGACGAGAGAGCACAAGTGATTCAGATGTGTGCGGGTCCTGGGGTTCAAATGAGGGGGAAAAGTGCTTTTCCGGCCATGGACCTTCCCAACTCGGTCCGTGGATGGCAGTCGACCTGGTTTTACTGCAAAGACCAGCCGACGCCAGGGCAGTCGACCGGACTCCTTCCTTTTTCTATGGACCGAGTGAGGAAGCCTTCCTCTTTGAATGTGATCCCGGAAGAGAAGGCGCAGGTTAAGGTGCTGGTCGAGCGTGTTGTCCAGCTTATCCGTGACGGGGTGACCGGCATGGATCTCTTGGAGGTCTTCCTCCGACGACGCATCCAGCCGCTTCAATATCGAGACCATCCGATGTGGATGTATTCTGGCATTGAGGACACCATTCGGATCCACCCGGAGGAGGTTGAGGAAGCCACGCCAGAGAGGTGGCTAACAGCCATCACAGGGAACAAAGACAACCCCCGAGGAGCCAGGAGGATTCCTCCACTCGACCAATCATACGAAGTAGACCACGTCCAATTCTGCATCTCCGACTGTGATCTTGCTTTCTTCATTCTGTTTGCTTAAAATCAGTCGACTAACTTTTGTCTTGTTTGTTTGTCTTCTAGGCTACCACTGAGATGTACTCAATGCCCAACATGGCGCAAGAACAAGCTGAGGAGGAAGAGGCAAGCGGAGGCGAAAGTGAGGAGGAGTGGCAATCTGACGGTGAGGGGGATGAAGATGACGATGGATCCAGTGAAGAGGAGGAGGAGGAAGTCGATCCTCCTCGCAGGGAAAGGCGATCCAAGCTCATCCATGACCCCGCGGTCGAGCGTGGCAAAGCGACTGTGCCTGTTGGGCAGTCGACGAAATGCCCTCGGACGGCCTCTCCAGCGCCGACTGAAAAAGCGCCGAAGCATCCCCGAGCGGCGTCATCAAAGCCGTCGAAGGCCCTGCCCAAGATGAGAATGGCCATTCCCACCATTTCCGGGTAACAGCAGAACTTGTGTTTTCTCGTTTAGCATGGACTGACTCTTGGTCGACTCGTTGGCTAACCGACTGATTTCTGATATCTGGAGTGCTGCTACCTCCGAGACCTCAGCCAGGAATGAAGACCAGGAAATGGAAGATGCTGCCACCTCCAACCTTGGTATGATCTCTGTAGTTTCGCTTTTGGTCGATTGGATTTTCGTTTTTAACTTTGGATCTTCCCTGTAGCTCCACCTCATGTCATTGATCTCCCTGATGATGATGATGAGGCGCCACTGAGGCCGAGGAGGAATAAAAAGGTGCCAGCCGGCCAGACTACTCAGATTGCTTCAGTTCCTGAGACGCTGGTTCAGGAGGGCGGCAACGTCACTTGGACTTCCGTGTCCTTCACTGTGCAACTAACGAGTGCTCGACCTTCGTCATCGACTGGTGATCCGCCTTCCCTTTTCGCCACACACCACGTCCTAGAGGACCAAGCGGGTGCTGCTAAGGAGGCTATACGCCAGGCGGGGATCATGATGGAGCAGGTGAAGGCGATCCGGGAAGCTAGCCAAGCAGCCTATGATGCTAGCTCGGCCCTTCAGAGCAATGTCCAGGTTAGTTGGTCACCGCCTGTTCTGTTAGGATATGCTATCTGAAGACTTTCTTTCCGAAGATCTTTGTATCTGTACACCCACTGGGTGTGTCGATTGAATTTTTGGATTAGTGGGGGCACGCTGAGTGCACCCACTGGGTGTAGTCCCCGAGACTATGGTGGACTGTTGGCAGTCGACTGTAGTCTTTGTACTTTGAATTTCTTCACTCTAACTTCTTCACTCGGTATGGTCGGACCATGTCGAATGGAATCTTGGAACCAGTGGGGGCACGATGAGTGCACCCACTGGGTCTAGTCCCCGAGACCATGGTCGACTGCTGGCAAGCACCGGCTGGGTGGAGAGCAGGGCTTTTAGCTCTGCAAACGCTGCATCAGCTTCGGGACTCCACTCGAACTTGTCTGACTTCTTCATCAGTCAATAAAGAGGCAATGCCTTTTCACCGAGGCGAGAGATGAATCAACTTAAAGCGGCCAAGCATCCAGTAAGCTTCTGGACATCCTGCACACGCACAGGGCATTTCATTCGGAGTATAGTACCAACTTTTTCTGGGTTGGCGTCGATTCCTCGTTCGAAAATGAGAAAACCGAGTAACTTTCCGCCAGGAACTCCGAATGTGCACTTTGATGGATTTAGCTTGATATCATACCTCCTGAGGTTGGCAAATGTTTCAGCAAGGTCAGTCAGCAGGTCGAAACCCTTCCGTGATTTGACCACAATATCATCCATGTATGCTTCCACATTCCGACTGATTTGAGTGAGCAAACACTTCTGAATCATCCTCATGAACGTGGCTTTGGCATTCTTGAGGCCGAATGGCATGGTGACATAGCAGAAGCACCCGAATGGAGTGATGAAAGCTGTTTTGATCTCGTTGGGTCCATACAGACGGATCTGATGGCAACCAGAATAGGCGTCTAAAAAAGACAGGCGCTCACATCCCGCAGTCGAGTCGACTATTTGGTCGATGCGGGGGAGAGGAAAATGATCTTTTGGGCAGGCCCGATTGATATGTTTGAAGTCAATGCACATGCGAAGTGACTTGTCCATCTTGGGGACCATGACAACATTGGTGAGCCACTCGGAGTGGTAAATCTCTCGGATAAACTCCGCTGCTAAGAGCCGAGCCACCTCCTCACCAATGGCCTTTCTCTTCTGGATGGCGGACCGTCAAAGATGTTCCTTGACAAGTTTCACTTTTGAGTCGACTCATAGACGATGCTCAGCCAGCCCCTTGGGAACACCCGGCATGTCAGAAGGCTTCCATGCGAAGATGTCCTAGTTCTCATGGAGGAACTGGATGAGCGCTTCTTCCTATTTGGAGTCGAGTGTTGTTGAGATATGAGTCCGAGCAGCACTGGGGTCAGTCGGGTGAATGTGAATCGGCTTTGTCTCACCGGACGACAGAAATGTTGATTCCGTAGCACGCTTCTTGGCTCGCAACAAATCACTCGGATCTGCAGTTTTCTAGTATTCTTGCAGCTCTACCACTGCCATCTGAGCATCGGCGATCTTTGAGCCTTTCTGAAAGCACTCTTCTGCCTTCTTCCGATTGCCAGTACTAGTGATCACACATTTGGAACCAGGCATCTTCAATTTGAGGTACACATAGCATGGTCGAGCCATGAAGCGTGCATAAGCTGGCCTGCCCAAAATAGTGTGATAAGCACTGTAGAAATCCACAACTTCGAACGTCAACTTTTCTTTGCGGTAATTCTTGGAATCACCAAAACCACATCAAGAACAATTTGGCCGAGTGACTCAGCCTTCTTTCCAGTAATGACTCCATGGAAACTCATGTTGCTGGTACTGAGTCTGGACATCGGAATGCCCATCCCTTTCAACGTCTCTGCATACAATATATTCATGCCACTGCCACCATCCATCAAAACTTTAGTCAGTCGAGTGCCTTCGACGACTGGGTCGACCACCAAAGCTTGCCTCCCAGGGGTGGCTATGTGTGTCGGATGATCGGACTGGTCGAATGTGATGGCAGTCTGAGACCATTTTAGATAACTGGGTGTTACCGGAGCAACCATATTCACCTCTCTGTTGATAACTTTCAATCGACTTTTGCTTTCAACATCAGCAAAAATCATCGGGTGGAATTGACCTGGGGATATCCATCATCACTATCTTCTTTGTCTTCAACTTTGTCCGACTCATTTTCCTTATCTTTGGGTTGTTTCCCCTGGAATTGCTAGATCAAGAGCCGACACTGTCGAGTGGTATGTTTCGGGTAAATGAATTTACCCTCCTCATCTTTCTTCGTGTGGATGTGGCACAGCAAATCCATCACGTCATTCCCTTCCTTGTCCTTTACTTTCTTAGGGTTCCAAGATCCTTTGGGCTTTCCTTTAAACTTTCCTTGAGTCACGGCCAAGGCTTCTCCAGGAGCAGCTGGCTCGGCTTTCCGCTTATGCTTCCGACTGGAGTTCCCTCCCCCGGTTTCGTGGGCGACTGACTTGTGCTTGCCACTCCGGAGCCAATCCTCTTCTTCACCATTGGCATACTTGGTGGAAATCTCCATCATTCGACTCAGAGACATGTCTCCGGTTCGACCGAATTTTAGGTTTAGCTCTCTGTACTTAACGCCTTCCTTGAAGGCACAGACTGCCTGGTAATCAGATACATTCTCTACTGTGTGATGCAACGTGATCCATCTCTGGATGTAATCCCTCAGAGTTTCATTCAACTTTTGCACACAAGATTGAAGCTCTGTCAACCCTGCTGGTCGCTTGCAAGTTCCTTCAAATGTTCTAACAAACACTCAGGCAAGATCTTCCCAAGTGTAAATGCTGCTGGGTGCTAACTGATTCAACCATGCTCTGGCCGAGCCCTCCAACATAAGAGGCAGGTGTTTCATGGCCATCTCATCATTGTTGCCGCCAATCTGAACAGCCACTCGGTAGTCTTCAAGCCAAGTATCAGGCTTGGACTCACCAGTGAACTTACTAACTCCAGTCACCAACCTGAAGTTGGGAGGAATCACCGCGGCCCTGATGGCTCTACTGAAACACTCTGGCCCTGAAACGTGTACTCTGCTGCTGGTAGGCACATCTCTGTCATGACCTTCTCGGTGAGCTATGTTCCTGTCGACCAAACCTTGAACGATAATGGATCTCGCGTCAAAGCCTGGTTCCCTGGGGTCGACTGGAATCCTTCGCCCAACACTATGTTGACGTCTGTCATCTTGCTGTCGAGGCGCGTACGATCCACCCCTTGGGGAAGGGGTGGGCACTCGACGTCGATCATTGTGATCGAGTCGGTGATCATACTGCTCATGGTTCTTGTACTGATCACGCCGGTCTCCACATTCCTCACGCCTCGGGGGTGATCTTGGGCTATGGGTCGACTGGACTGTATTCGCAGCGACGGATCTGCTATGAATCCTATTCCGTGACTGTGAGACAGCTGAATTTTGATCTCCCGCTGCCCGGAGTAATGCTCTGATCTGTAACAAGCCTCTGCCAGCCTCTGACTAGGAAGGCTGAATCGACTCTGCTATATGGGCTGCAGCTGCTAAATTCTGAATTGGAGTTCGATATACCTGAGTCGGTGGTGGAAAGAGTTGACGTCGACTGGTTTCTGGAACCTGTTGCCGCGCACGCTCGTCGAGTGCTCGCTGAAGGTTCTCCAGTCGAGTGCGCTCAGCCAAGTTAGCCAAGCGTGCATCCTCTAAGGCACGAGCCTCGGGGGTTTCTCCGATGATAGGAGTGTGTAGCGCATCCATGTTCCAGCGGTGAAGTTCTTCCCTCTGCAGCGAAGTGAGGGGCTCGGGTTGATACTCTTTGTGGACCTGCGCCGGATCGCCTCCGTCGCCGCCTCCGTCGGTGCAGGGAAAGCCGGGAGGACTGCGTGGTCCATTGACCATCATAACCTCCGCCGCTGGATCACTGCTGTCGCACTCGGATACAGTCTCTACAGAGCCATCCGACAAACCGAACAGGCCGTAGAGAGATTCATCGGGCTCGATTGCCGCGACTTGGGGGGTGGCCGACTGGAGGGCCACCGCGTGCCTCACCCACCGTTGAAACCTCGATCGACCGAAGCGCTTGCGCCGGCGAGAAACAGGGAGGGAGGATGACACAGGGGTCGACCGATACTGGGTCGACGGTTGTCGCAGGAGGACGCCGCGGACGCACGCGCGAAAGTGCGTCGCCCCGCGGATAGGGAGCACATCGACGTCGAGCGGAGCCTCCTGAAGCCAAGCGGAGTCGTCGCCGATGAACGTGAGCGCGCCGAGACGGATCTCGCGGCCCTCAACCAAAACTCCGCCTGAAACCATAATGAAGGAGATCGAAAAAATCGCAACTTCTCCAATAAGTTGCTAAGACACCGGCCCCACGGTGGGCACCAACTGTCGTGGTACTAAGTCTGACAGTAGAATAGGGGGGTAGGAATGGAGAGGCAAGATCCTAGCTATGGAGTAGTTGTATACGCAAGATGTTTATGAGTTCAGGCCCTTCTCGGAGGAAGTAACAGCCCTACGTCTCGGAGCCCGGAGGTGGTCGACTGTATTACGTGTGTATGAGTTACAGGGGTGCGAGCCCTTTACACTGATGAGGGGGGTGGCTTATATAGAGTCTGCCAGACCCCTCCGGCCCTCAGTTATGCAGGGTTTAAGGTACATTAAGGTCGGGCGTTACTGGTAACGCCACAAATAAAGTGTTATGATGACCATAAAGGCTACTTAATGACAGATCGTTGCGTGCAGAGTGACTTTAGATCTCCTGGCGGTCGAGTGGTTGGCTTCATGGTCGAGTGTCTTCGAGTCCGTCGAGTGGAACTCTTCCAGGTCGACTGAAAGGTGGTTTCCTCTAGAGATGTCCTTGGGGAGGGTATCTTGGACAGGTCCATGACCCTACCCTAGGTACATGGCTTCATCACTTATATCATCCCCAATCCGTGAGCCCTCACCACCAAGAAAATCAGTTCGTTTGCTACTAGTTAGATCGATCTATTCATCATTTTTCTTGTTCCCCATAGGCTTGAGTTTGTCCGCTTGGTGGAGCAGGCAGGGAGCAAGCAGGCAGATATGGGAGAAGGAGAATGACCCTGATGAGATTGCCACCATAGGGTCGTAACCTTCTTTATCACATGCATCGGCATCGTCCCCGCGGCCACAGCAGGAGGACAACATTGGGGAACGAGAAAGTCAGGTACTACTCATGTGACGGCGCAAGAGCCCATCCTGGCCGAGCACCATCCCAGGTTCGTGTTTCTCCCTATAGTTCTCTGAATTTTCCTGCACAATTTTTAGGTTTGCATTTTCTTTTTGTTTATATGTATTTACAATGTTTGATTACGACCCCAATGAGGATAAAGAGATTTTAATTGTGTGTGTGTGTGTGTGTGTGTGTGCAACTTGTCTGGTGGGATGGGGATTTAGAGGATAAATTTTATGGCAGTAAGGATGTCAAGCTTCAGACGTCACATATGAGGGGAAAGGAATTTACTCTCTTCTAATCAGGTGAAGAGAGGCTGCTGGTTTAAAGGGAATCCTTACTTTAACATGATTTCTTGCAATTCAACAAAGTCAGGTGCTACTCATGTCCTTTCATGGTATGGCTTATGTGACTACAAAGTATATTACTCTCTGTTATTTCTTTGATCCCCCAATACTGTTAGCTTTCTAGATAAGTCAGGTGCCACTCATGTCCTTTCATGGTTTGGCTTATGTGACTACAAAGTATATGCAGGTGTGGAGCTACTCGAGGCAGCAGGACATTATGCCACACGGAGATGGGGATGGCCATGCCCGCGCTGATGCCGTCGGCCGACGTCGGTGAGAGCATCACGGTCGACAACGGCTCCAAAGACCTCTCCAAGAGCTTCTCCATCAGCTCCTCGGATGACACCAACTCCAATATCATGTTCTCCACACCCGGAAGCAAGAAGGCCAAGGTGCCCATCAACAGCGATGGCGGCATGGTCACCAGCCTCAGCAAAATCGAATCCCAAGTAGGATAAGCTTCACATGTATACACTTCACATCCATCCGCACTCTGCTGCCCATCAATTGTTTAATGCTACACTTCTACTAACACCTTGGATCAAATTCAGTTTGGCATGTTGACCATGTATTTGGACATGCCCCGCATGGACGACTATCTGCAGCTGCAGCAGGACTTCATCGCTTGCACAGTCCGCACCAAGCATGGCTGCGCCACTCACCCATGGAGCATCGCTAAGAGGGTTAGTTAGTTTCCTGCAATACTTTTGGTGTTTGTCTTGGTGCCACATGTTTGAACTGAATATTTTTCTTGCTTATGCTATTTAGGAAAGAAGAGCAAGCAATAGCAAGAGGCTAAGGAGGCTGCAAGACCTCGTGCCCAATATGGACAAGGTAACTAAATCAGTTGAATTGATGCACACCGTGTCACCATAGAGATGAATTCTCACCATGAATTACAGAAGCTCATACTCTCTAAAGTACTAATACTGACGACTACATTCCTGCATATTTAGATATATAAAACTAACTACTAAAGTACTAAAACTGACGGTTCTAATCCAAACTGGAAGTATTGCCTACAGAAATTCAGAACCTTGGTAGGTGTTGATGATTCAGACCTTAGTTACTTCGGACTTCAGAATTGCATTTATGCAGCTATTCTCTAGGAGAAGTCGTGCAATACAAACATATTAAAAAGTTTCGTCTTGAATACGCAGCAAACAACTACGTCAGACAAAGATCTGGAGTACTTGCTCATATCTGGTGAGTGGTAGTCTCTCGCCCCAAACGCCCAAGCTCCTGGTGATATCCTAGTCCACTCGGTTTCTTCTTCTTCCATGCCCACACAGCTCTAGCTTTTTTTAGTTTAGCCCGTCTAAATTTCTGTCATATAAAATCTTATGAAACAATGTGCTACTACTATTCTTATTACTGAACTACGTAAATCTTTTTTTAAGTGGGGAGTGATGAATCGAACAAGGAGGAAGGCCGATGTGTTTGTTCTTCAACCATTTCCTACTGAAACCTAGGTTAGGATTGTCCCCTGTTAAGTCTGTGGTTGTACGTTGTACCTGCTACTAAATTAGTCATGCGCACATCTTCAGTTTTTGACTTTTTCTTGCCTCTAAAACCCAAGTTAGGATTGTCCCTTGTTATATGTGTGCTTGTACCTACTGCTAAATTAATCATGCACATCCATTTTGGTTGCAGAAAATTGGGGGGAATCATGGCTAGAGCATATGTGAACTTGGCCTCCGGTCATTGAGTCAGGTTTCTGGTTTTGCTTGGGAGAGTAGCATGTATTTCCCATTTGTTTATTTAAATAATTTGTATCTAATTCATGTGAACCAGATCGTGCTTGGGAGAGTAGCATGTGTTTGATTTAGTTACATACATAGACCTTTTGAACATTTGACTTGGCTGTTTGGATCTGCTTTTATGCAGGGAGACTGTATTCCAACCATAAAACTGATACAACGGGCACACTAATATGACTGTTGTACTTTCAAATCGACCATCTGATTATTCAGGAGAAATGTATCAAAGGACCTCTATGTTCCCTATCATGTGTATTTAACAAGTAAATATTGAGCTATTCTCGATTTATCTTGCTAATGACCATTTGCACCTTTTCATTTATTTTTGCTTATCCATTTGTTTTGTATAATATATGCATGTTGTAGAATAAAGATGAGCTGAAAATTGACACCATTCACAGAGCTAGACAAAGCTTATGAATGTAGCAGGGGAAAACATAGTTGATTTAAATTAATGTTGTACTTGCTTATATGAACCATCTTTTGTTTCTTGCAATGGGGGATTTATTCACAAGGATTATCTTGTTGTGTGTAGGCAGCGCAACTGTACCAATGTTACAAGGTTGTATCATTTGTACAACAACACACATAATGCTCTAAGCTCGTGGTGTTAGTACTAGACATTCTTTTGTTATTTTTTACTTTATTCCTTGGGTATACTATACTGCATTTTGTCTCCTGATAAATGTCAAGAAAGAAAAACCTTGCTTGGATTATCGTATGGGTTGTAAAAAAAATATGTGAATGCATTAGGAACTGTGTACATATAGGTATGATGCAACTCTTTTGAATCTAGAGATTGTATGACACATGCCTCATATTTGTATGGGACTGTACACCTGATCTCCTAAAAGTATTATGTGCTGCAGACATTTTTATTTCCTTTGATTTCCTATAGCTTCATGTAGAATGTTTGGGATTGTATTTCAGGCACCTTTTTCAATTGTTAGTTGAGGTGCTTCTGATTTTCTGAATGAATACATAGGTAGTCTTGAAGACGCTCTGTTCTTATTTTTCAAATCTTTACTTTGCTTATTGTCCTTATTCTGGTTCTCCTTGGCATCTTTCTATCAGTGGAGATCCTTGTTTTCAAATAGTAGGGATAGAGGGACAAAAAAGATGTCTAGCTTGGATGTGTGCTGTAACATTAATCAGTGCATCGGACCCAACATTTTCTATCATTTGAACCTTGATGATTTATCTCATTTGAACATAATCTAACCCCTCTGGATTTTGTCAGTACATGATTGTACACCTCCTATTCCGGCTTAACTGTGTGTTCATTTTGTTAATAAAGAAGCATCTGATTTTATGGCTGGGTACATTGAGAATATATAAAACCTTTCTTTTTTTGGACAATTTGTTTCCCTTTGACCAATCTTTGTTACTTGCCTACACATTTGTGCATAGCGTGCTGCTCCAGCGCGATCGCTTTGTGTGTTGCCTCGAGTCGCGCCGCCACTATGCCCGCGTTGAGGCCGAGGCCGCTGCCACTCTCGACGCCCTCTGTTGCGCGCTCTCGCCGACGGCGTTCGCAAAGCCTTGTCGCGGCGCTGCAAGTGTTGCCCCCCTCCTCCCCAAGGGCAAGGTGAAGGAAGGTGCCTGTGTGGTTCTTCTGCACCTCGTAGCAAGGATTGTTGTGTCCAACCTGCGCAAGAATGCCAAGAAGTCCTTCTCAGATACGTAAGCCACGGCACATGTTTTTGCCATGATTTCCTTCGGTTGGATTTCGTGGATTTAGGTGTTGAAAAATTATGTGTTGTGGATGCAGGATTAAGGACATGTACCTGCACTACAACGAGAGATCTGGGCTGCTTCTTTGTGGCTTCCAAACTTGAAATGTTTGTTTGGAAGTTGGTTTAGTTTTTTGTTGTGGATTCACATCTTCTCACATGTACCATCCTCTTAGACCTTTAGATTTCCAAACACACTAAATGAAGATATGGTGGTATGGTCTCAATAGTACAACTTAAAACCTTCCATGCTTTATATTTTCTTTGAAATTTGCTCTTGAAGAATCATGTATCTATGTTAGATCCGGTGAGAAAAGACGGCTTCCAAGCAGAGGATGCGTGAGTGTTGGCCACATTTGGTCAACTTGGATGTCTAAATATTCTCACAATACTTGGCTCCCACTCGTTCTTTGCGTCATTGGCGCAACGAGTCATCTAGTATCGTAGAAAAACGAAGCATGTATATCCTGTCCTTTGAAGAAAGTGCTCGTCCATGATGAGAGATCCGAGCGCGGCAAGGTGACGGGGTTTTCTTGCGATATTTATATAAGTTGCCACGCATGCGTACGGGATATTTCCGTTTTGTCAGTTGGGGCCTGCCATGCGTACATGTTCGTTCGGTCCGTGCATGTACGTATGAATTAGTAGTGGTATTCCAGAACATATATGACACAATCTGCCGTGTAAAGCAATGGGTTGTTGATCCAGAAGATAGGCTCAAACATGTCCTCCGTTTCCCACTCATAATTATCTCCGGAAAATGCCTCCGTTTCGTCTTCCTGCGCGCCGAGATTCTAATGTGGCAGCGCAGATGAATCTACTCCTAGTAGATTTTTTTTTCTTTTTTGATTTGAGAATATAAGATGAATCTAGCCGGCAACATGAGATGAGATGCATAGCGATCCAGATGCACCTACGGCCCTGCAAAATCATGTCGATTAACCCTGTCATGATTGAGACCCATTAATACGATTTGCAGGATATCGCTACAGTGCACTGTATCCTACCGAGACAGCTAACCGTCAGACCCCATTGTGTTGTGGTGTCATCGCACTCATACACCGCTGATACACGCACCTCTGCTCTGACCTCTCCCCCATGCCTATATAAAGTGAGACCACGCCCTTGGTCTCCCTTCCATGTCAACCTAACTGCCTTCTCCATTCCTCCTCTGTTCCTTGGATACAAACTGACTGACACCCTCTAGTTCATCAGCAGACGCTCTCTGTGCTTCATCTGCTTTGTAACCATGGTGGTTCTTGCCAAGGGCGAACTGGAGCAGATCGCGCTCCCGGCCGTGCACAAGACGGCGCCGCCGCTGGCCAACATGCCGGAGGTCGACCTTGCCGTGGCGGGAAGCGGCTCTGATGGACGGGCGGCCGCCGGACGCGCGGTGGCGGCGGCGTGCGAGGAGCACGGGTTCTTCAAGGTGACGGGCCACCGCGTGCCAGCAGAGCTCCTGGCGCGCGTGGAGAACGCCGCTGCCGCCTTCTTCGCGCTCTCGCAGCGGGACAAGGAGGCGGCGATGTCGGCCGCGACGCCGGGCAGTCCGTTCGGCTACGCAAGCAAGCGGATAGGCAACAACGGCGACCTCGGGTGGGTCGAGTATCTCCTGCTCGGTGTCACCGCCTCGACGGGCGGGCCATTGTCCGTGCCCGAAGGGGTGGTGCCGTCAGCGTCGCTCTGCTCTTTCCGGTGAGTGCACCCTTGAATCGAACTGATAATCACTCCAGCTTGCAGCGTGCACGTACCAGGAAGATGTTTTTATTTACGACACGTTATTATAGTGATTAATCGTGCTAATTAAATGGACATCGATTACGCGTTAGCAAATTGTACTCTTGGTAAAAGAGCATTTCCAAGAGCCTCTAAAGAAACGGCTTTTTGTTGGTAAAAAAAGAAAAGAGAAAAGGGAGGCGAGCGAGCAGTATCAGGGACTGGTCCCCGTTGCCTTAATATAGGCTCAATAAAACATGTGTCTGGCCAAACAAAGACTACAGGTCATTACGCCGAGATTGTCTGACCAAACAAAGACTACAGGTCATTCTGCAAGCTGGAATGTAGCCACTCCCCATCTCTCCTCACCTTTTGCCTTTTCGTCCATGGGCCTCACCTCTCTCTCTCTCTCTCTCTCTCTCTCATATAAGATTAGATTAGATCTACTTGAACACATGAATACAAGACGGCTGGCTAGTGAATAGATTGTCGCAAATAGCACGTGCGATTCCTGCATGAACACAGTAGAGAATCTGCATTTCTAGCTCTGCCAAGTACTACAGTATACTCCCTCCGTTCCTAAATAATTGTCTTTCTAGAGATTTCAAAAAATGACTACATACGGAGCAAAATGAGTGAATCTACACTCTAAAACATGTCTACATACATCCGTATGTTATAGTTCATTTGAGATAGTTAGAAAGACAATTATTTAGAAACGGAGGGAGTAGTATGTATATTATTAATAATACTATGTTGCAGTAGTATCACGGTGGCATAACCGGTTAGGTGCCTACGTGTCACCTTTGCTAAGCAGCTCATCAGTCGCTCGCTTACTCACTGTTCTTATCCAGCTTCCCTCTTATTTTTCCAGAAACGTTTTTTTTACAGAAAGGTGGAAATGATATAAAACTTTCAGCTGGCTGGCTTGCCGGCCGGCCACTGTTGGAAGCTTTGTTTTCGCGTTGTTCCATCGATTGAGTCTTTCTTTTCCTTTCTTCTCTTTTTCGCCGTCCTGCGTGCACGTGCACGTGTGCAGCCCCCGGTTTCGTGGCCTACGTCGAGTTGGCCTTGAATAATGACACCTTTCCCGCCATCTTCATCGAGAATCCTCTTTTCCGTGTCCACTACTAATCGCTCGCATGCATGGCATGGCATGGCACCGAAACGTCGAGAAGAAGTGCCAGCGACATCTGTTATAAGTTGGGCTAGAAGTTACTCCTACTAATTACAATGTGACGCCGTATGCAAAACGTTTATGTTACACAAAACGTGTTATACTTTAGTAGCTTGTAGCAAAATTAATTAAAGCCTGTCTTTGGAGCAAAGGTCAAATCATGCTGCACTGAGTCACAGACACTCACAGGAGTTGGTTTTTTCCTTCTTCTTGTGTCGCAGCGACCTTCTGAACGAGTACACGGTGGCCGTGAGGAGGATGACCTGCCAGGTGCTGGAGCTGATGGCGGAGGGCCTGCGTATGGAAGACAGGGACGCGTTCACGAGGCTGGTCCTGCACAAGGAAAGCGACTCGATGCTGCGGGTGAACCACTACCCACCGCGCCCCGAGCTGAAGCTCCTGCAGCAGCAGCACGGCGGCGGCGGCAGGGTCACTGGGTTCGGCGAGCACACCGACCCCCAGATCATCTCGGTGCTCCGCTCCAACGCCACCTCCGGCCTCGAGATCGCGCTGCGCGACGGCGCCTGGGTCTCCGTGCCGCCGGACCAGACCTCCTTCTTCGTCAACGTCGGCGACGCCTTGCAGGTACTACACAAAAATGCTTTCTCAGTATTGCTACTATTTTTTAGAGTAATAAAATAAAAAATTGCTTAGCACGATGTTCAGCTGTCCCATTGGGATGGGATGGGGCCGTGCTACTGTGGATCGTGTGGGTGTCAAAGTGTCATTTCTCCATTTCCACATGGAAATCCCGGCCTTAGAGGGAACCATGATGTCCATGCCTAGTCAGTTTTGTCGAACAGCGGAATCTCGAAGCCATTATTCAATACCATATATCATGTAAAGCATACAGCTAGCAATCCTACACGATTAATTCCCAGTACAGATAATAGTACAATGATGGTGGCGGCACGGAGAGTTGACACCGGTAATTGTACGGACACACGGCACGCTTGCCTACACGTGAAATCTCAGGACACATAGTACAATGATGACCATGATGATGGCGGCACATAGAGTTGACACTGCCAATTGTGAAGCCGTTTTCTGTACCCCCCACAAACGTCAAATATAAAGCCTTGCGGATTCGTTTCGGAACGCTCTTTCAAAATTATGGCGATCAAAAGCGGGATGACAACTCTGCTAGAGTGACCTTTTCCGGACGATCCAGCAGATATGGTTACTCTGCTGGAGTTGCTCTAGGGTATACAAGCTTTGAGAAGAAGGGGAAAAAAAGGATCATAGATGGCAAGCCTTTTGTTTCGTTCTCATGTGTAAATCCCAGCTGTTCCATTTTTTTTTTCGAAAAGGCCCAGCTGTTCCATATGCCTTGTTTGTTCGATGATTTGCTGATGATACGAGTAAATGTACGCGCAGGTACTGACGAACGGGAGGTTCCGGAGCGTGAGGCACCGGGTGATGGTGAACAGCGTCCGGCCGCGGGTGTCGGTGATCTTCTTCGGCGGCCCGGCGCCGCGGGAGACGCTGGCGCCGCTGCGGCAGCTCGTCGGGGAAGGCGGGCGCAGCCGGTACAGGGAGTTCACATGGCGAGAGTACAAGGCCTCGGCGTACCGGACCAAGCTGGCGGCGAACAGGCTCGGCCACTTCGAGACCACCAGCTAGCAGTCTAGCTAGCATGCGATTGCTTTGGCCTTTTTGTTTTTGTTTTCGTGAGGTGTGTGAAACTTTGTGTGCACGGCGGCAGGGGTTTTTTGCTAGTGTGTTCCTAGTGGCCGGTACATATGCCCGGTAAGATTTTGTGTTGATATATGCTGCACAGCATTCTGTAGGTCCCGTTCGAGTTGGAGGCATCAGGTGAAGTATAATGAAACGGTTCTGGATGTATGTGTTTGGTTGGTTGAATATACCAAAGGTGGAATGTTTCATGATTATTTTTCTGATATAGTGTATGGAGATGTGTAGATGCTACCGAAAATGTAAATGGATGTACACACAAGGAATTAGGAAAACTTTGTTTTTGCCACTCTAGTTTTTGCCCACTTTACTTATGCCACTATATTTGTTTCAAAAACTTATGCCACTATAGAATTTGACATTTCACTTTTGCACTCTTAGCTTTCACAATATATCACTTTTGCCATTCCGTGGCAAAAGCAAAATTTTCAGAGTGGCAATTGTGATACTCCCTCCGTTCCCAAATATAAGTCTTTTTAAAGATTTCAACAAGTGACTACATACATGCAAAATGAACGAATCTACATTAAAATATATTTACATACATCCGTATGTTGTAGTCCATTTGAAATGTCTAAAAAGACTTACATTTAGGAACGGAGGGAGTACATTGTAAAAAACTAAGAGTGGCAAAAATGAAATAAAAAATTATTGTTTTTGCGATGGAGTGGCATTTGTGATGTATTGTCAAAAACTAAGAGTGGCAAAAGTAATATGTCAAATTTTAGAATGGCATATGCCAAATTGGCAAAAGCTAGAATGGCAAAAACAAAGTTATCCCGAAGGAATTATGTAGGTGTTCGGCACTCTACGCTGGAAGTTTTTTTTAGGAGAAGCATGGTTTACTTTATCGCTCAACTAAAACGGAACTACAGAAACATCAAAAGGGTGTAAAAGCCACGTGTGGGGCCTCTCATCTAAATGTAAAGCATGTCTACCTAGGTGTTGTGCATCCATATTGGTCAGGCGGCCTTCATGGACGAAAGAACATAATTGAAAATCTTTACTGGTCTCATTAATCTACTTCACCACAGGAGCGATGATCCCCAGACTACCTATGTTGATGTCGTAGACAACATTGTTGCAGTCTGAGGCCACACATAGACGTTGAATCACCAAATCTTTTGCCAGCACTAATCCTTCTCTGCATGCGAGGGCTTCAAGTATATTCGGATCAGTCAATCCATGGAATTTTAGCGCTGAGGAACCAAGGTAAGTTCCATGTTCTTCTCGGCAGACTACACCGCTCAAACTTGCGCATTCTTGCATACAACGACTGTAACGTCCCGGATTCGATGCGCCAGGTGTCCCCCAGTTATTCGCCGTTCTTGTCATGTCATTTTTTTGCGTGTTGCATTTTGCCATGTCATCATGTGTATCTCATTTCGTATTCATGTTCGTCTCATGCATCCGAGCATTTTCTCCGTTGTCCGTTTTGCAATACGGCACTCCTATGTTTCCCGGCGCCCCCTTTTGCCTTTTTTTGTGTGCGGGTGTTAAACATTCTCGGAATGGACCGAGGTTTGCCAAGCGGCCTTGGTACACCACCGGTAGACCGCCTACCAAGTTTTGTGCCATTTGGAGTCCGTTTGATACTCCAACGGTTAACCGGGTAACCGTAAAAGCCCTCTTTGTGTTGCAGCCCAACATCCCTCCAAAGTGGCCCAAAACCCATCCTAACCCCTCCATGCTCTCGGTCGTTCGATCACGATCGCGTGGCCGAAAACCGCACCCCATTTAGAGTCTCCTAACTCCCTCTACCTATTTATATGTCCCTCTCCCCCGAAACCTCAGATGAAAACACCCCTAACCCTAGCCTCTTCCTCCTCTCGCCGTCGGACGCGTCCAACCCGCCGCCGGACATGTCCGCCGCCGCCCCCTCGCCCAATCATACGCCGCCATGTGTCCTCCGCCGCCATTTCGCCCGCGCCCCGCTGCCGCAGACCGCGAGCCCACGGCCGGCCCACCCCGGGCCGCACCGGACTCGCGCGCCCGAGCGCCTCCCGCTCCGCCGGCGCAGCCCCTCGCCTCCGCGCCACCGCCGGCGCAGCCCCTCGCCTCCGCGCCGCCGCCGGCGAGCTCTGCCCCGCCGCCTGCTCGCCCTCGCCGCCATCTGGCGCCGCCCCGCGCCCGCGCATCCTCCGACGCCCTTCGCTCCTCCCGCCGACGAGCTCCGCCGCTGGCCGGCCCCTCGTCGGAGGCCGCGCCCGACCCCAGCGCCGCAGGCTCCCTCCGCCCCGCCGTCGGTCGCCCCGCGACGCCGCCTCCCTCGCCCAGCGCCGCCCCGGCCGCCGCCCACCTCCGCCATCGCCGGCCACCACCACCGCCGACGGATCCAGCCTTCTCCGGCCCTCCTCGTACCTCGCCGGCCTCCTCCGCTCGCAAGAGCTCCTCCGCCCCAGATCGGAACCAGATCCACCAAGACGGCGATCCAAACGCGCCCCGCCGTCCCGCTCCACTCCGTCCCGAAATCTCCCCGTCCAACTTCCGCGGAGGTGAAATTCCACTAAGTCCCCGAATATGTGACATTTTCATGCCTTGTTCATTGCATCATATCTCCATGCATGCTGCTCCGTTTTGCGTGCATGATATATCAAAATGTTCATCATGAGGTGCTCTTCATTTCATTACAGTGTGCCATGCTTGTTTGAGATCATCTTGATGCCCGAATCATCGTTGCAAGAGTGCTATATGATGTTAAATGCTATCTGTTAACAGAACTTGATGATTTGTCTTTTTCGCTGCATATTGTGTGTGCATCCTATGAGCATGAGCTCTACATGTGTTTTGTGCTACATCATGCCATCTTCACAATGGTGCCATCCATGTATTTTTGTGATTCTTGTAGTGAGTGCATCGAGCTCGTGAAGTAGGGTTCTTGCTGTTACTGTTTTGCTAGGCTGATTCTGTTATATTATGATGCTATGTAAGCCTGCTGCTACAAGTCATTCTATGCATAATCTGGAGATGTTCATTAAGGATGTTTTGTTATACATGTCATGTTATATCCATTCATGCCCCTGGTTGCATTTATATCCTGCTGTAACCTGTTGTAATCTTGCTCTCAACTTGCTAAATAATGTTGCTGTCAGCCTAATTACTTTAAGTTCAGTTTTGCCATGTGTTTTGCTAGTGATCCATGCACCCTATGAACTTGCTATTGCCATGCTTAGCTTCAAAAACATGTCTTGTTGCTCTTGGTCACCTTGCCATGCCATGTTTTGTTTTGTGGTGAGTTGTACAAGCTCACCAACATGCCTACTTATTGTTGTTCCTGCCATGTATGAATCTGTCATATCATTTGCCATGTTTGCATGGATGATACCATCTTTTCTATTGATCTTTGGAATTAGTTAAGTAAAGGAGTTTTGTTCTTTGTCTTTAGTATTAGCATGCCATGCCTTTGTTTGCCATGTTAAGTTCCTGTAGAATGTTGTTTGATAGCTCTAAACATTGCAACCTGGTGTTATTTTCTGCTAAGTCTGAAACTGTTATTATTTGCAATCTTGCCATGTCATTTTGAGCATGTTCTAGTGATTTCTGGAGATAGCTTAGTGTTCATGTTTTGTCATGCTTTACCTGTACATCATGACCATGCCTTTTGTTATTATGTTGAGGTGCTGTAGCATGTCGTTTTGATGCTTGCTAGATGCCTAGTTGCTGTTTTGGACAACTTGTCCTTTAAACTGGTATAGAGTGTATGTGTTGAACCGTTGCTCCGTTTTGAGTGTGCTCTATATGAAACTTGCTTAGAATTGCATTTAGCTTCATATTATCATGTTGCATCCTTGTTTTGAGGTGTTTGCTTGATGTTTGTATGCATTTTGCGTCAATGTCATGTTTAACTTGTTTTTGCTCATATCTTCTAGGCCGTAGCTCCAAATTAAATGAACTTTATATGTAACTTGACTAGAATCTCGTGTAGATCATCTTGGTGCATCTTAACTTGCTGTTTAACAACTTGAACATAAGGTTTATTCAGATCTGGACCAATTTCGAAACTTGCATATGAGGACTTACCAGAATTGTTATACGTTGTTCCCGGCCTCATTTAACTTGCTTTGATGTGTTGTTCTTGTTTGCATCATCTCTTGCCATGAGTAGCTTCATGTAGCCTTTATCATGCATCATGATTGGTTGAGCATCATGCCTTGTTCATGTGTGGTGTGTTTACTATGTTGTGTGCTTCTTCTTGATAGTTCCTGTTTCGTTGCGATCGTGATGATTCGTTCGTCTATGCTTGGTTCCTCTTCATTCGTTCGTCTTCTTCATGGACTCGTTCTTCTTCCTAGCGGGATTTCAGGCAAGATGACCATCACCCTGGATCTCATTACTATCATTGCTATGCTATTTGCTTCGTTCTATCGCTATGCAGCGCTACCTATCTTTTGCTCTTCAAGCCTCCCAATTTGCCATGTCAGCCTCTAACCTTTTTCACTCTTCCTAGCGAACCATTGCTTGGCTATGTTACGGTTTTGCTCAGCCCCTTTATAGTGTTGTTAGTTGCAGGTGAAGTTGAAGATTGCTCCATGGTGGACAGGATTATGTTGGGATATCATAATATCTCTTATTTAATTAATGCATCTATATACTTGGTAAAGGGTGGAAGACTCGGCCTTATGCCTGGTGTTTTGTTCCACTCTTGCTGCCCTAGTTTCCGTCATGCCGGTGTTATGTTCCCGGATTTTGCGTTCCTTACGCGGTTGGGTGATTTATGGGACCCCCTTGACAGTTCGCTTTGAATAAAACTCCTCCGGCAAGGCCCAAACTTGGTTTTACCATTTGCCTCACCTAGCCTTTTTCCCTTGGGTTTCTGGAGCCCGAGGGTCATCTTTATTTACCCCCCCCCCCGGGCCAGTTCTCCTCCGAGTGCTGGTCCAAACCGAGCGATGTTCGGCGCCCCCTGGGCAACCAAGGTCTTTGCCAACCCGACGTCTTGCTCATCTGGTGTGCCCTGAGAACGAGATATGTGCAGCTCCTATCGGGATTTGTCGGCACATCGGGCGGCTTTGCTGGTCTTGTTTTACCATTGTCAAAATGTCTTGTAAACTAGGATTCCGAGACTGATCGGGTCTTCCTGGGAAAAGGAATATCCTTCGTTGATCGCGAGAGCTTATCATGGGCTAAGTTGGGACACCCCTATAGGGTATAAACTTTCAAAAGACGTGCCTGTGGTTATGTGGTAGATGGGAATTTGTTAATGTCTGGTTGTAGATAACTTGACACCAGATACGAATTAAAACGCATCAACCGTGTGTGTAGCCGTGATGGTCTCTTTTCAGCGGAGTCTGGGAAATGAACACGTTTTTTGGGTTATGTTTGACGTAAGAAGGAGTTCAGGATCACTTCTTGATCATTGCTAGTTTCACGACCATTCCGTTTGCTCTCTTCTCGCTCTTATTTGCGTATGTTAGCCACCATATATGCTTAGTCGCTGCTGCAACCTCACCACTTTACCCCTTCCTTTCCCATTAAGCTTTGCTAGTCTTGATACCCATGGTAATGGGTTTGCTGAGTCCTCGTGGCTCACAGATTACTACAACAACAGTTGCAGGTACAGGTTATACGATGATCATGACGCGAGAGCGATGCTTGCTTGTTTTGGAGTTCTTCTTCTGCTTCTTCTTCGATCAGGGGATAGGTTCCAGGTCGGTAGCCTGGGCTAGCAGGGTGGATGTCGTTTGAGTTTCTGTTTGTGTTTCATCCGTAGCCGGATGGTGCTCTTATGTAAGGTAATGTTGTATTCGTGTGTCATTGTATGCCTTATGTATGTATCCCTACCTTTTATGTAATGTTGATGTAATGATATCCACCTTGCAAAAGCGTTTCAATATGAGGGTCTATCCTTGGTGGGACCTTCAAGTTCCTTTTGGATAGGGTCGCATATTGGGCGTGACAAGTTCGTATCAGAGCCTCGACTGACCTTAGGAGCCCCCTTGATTGACCGTGTAGTTTGGCCGTTGTTGAGTCTAGAAGAAAACTATTTTCAGAGTCTAGTTATATCGGAGAGTAGGAATTCTTTTTACTCCTCAGCCCCTTCGTCGCTCTGGTGAGGAATCTTGATGTAGGTGTTTTGAATTACTCCTCTTCCCATTCAAATTTTTCTTTAGGTTCACGCAGTTGGTTTTCCGTTCGTTGGTTCTCATCTCTTTTCATCTGGTGCATTTCTCGTCAAGTTAACTCGAGCCTATTCATCTTTGCCAAGTTCAATCCTCAGTTGTTTTCTTTTCCCACCCGCCCACCCCTTTTCTTCTCGGAGCCGGAGTCCGTAATCGAGTATCCACCCTACTCGTGCGAAGTCTTTGCTTTCTTTCCTCAATGATTTCAACCGGTGTTTTCTCTTCAAGATATTTTTCGGTTCTCCCTTCCAAGTTGCCTTCAACCGGTGAATTCTCGTCTCGGTGGACATTCTTCATCTCTTTTTCTTTTCCGGTGGATTCAATTCAACTTTTTCGATGTCGATCATATTCTTTTCCTCGGCTCAAATGTTTTCCCCTTGCTCGTTCGCCTCTCGCCAGTTTATCTTTTCGGAGTGCTCAAGACATCTCAAGAGATTCGTCTATGTTCGAATTAATTCGAGGGTGTCACCTCATTCAAATATTTCAATTGTTCCCGTGCATCATCTATCTGTTCAACAATCCTTTTTCAGCGGTGTTTTCTTTTAGTGGGCCCTAACCCATAGGTCTTTCCCCAGAAGCTTACCTGACTCTTCTAATTTCCCCGGAGCTATTCTCTGATTCTTTTCAAAGTGTGACGTAAGAATGGATTCCATCAATCACATGCCTTCTCCAAGATCGCTTTCAAATTATTTTCATTGTTGGCTCAACCTCTTCGCTTCTCATTCTCCCGGAGTATCTCAGTACTTTTGGTGGTGTTTATCATCGTCATTTGAAGACCGAAGAAGAGTTTTCCCCTAAATTCTGCCCGTTCTCTCAAAGATTCGCGGTTCTAGCTTCATGTTATCAGTCTCGAATTATTCCATTTGTCAGATATTCCTTTTCTTACCCATCCGGAGTATGTCAGGAGTTGATTTCTGTTTCTTTTCACCCGAGGCCATCGTTCCAGAAGAATTCTTCGTCCTCAAATTTCAGCTACCGTTATCCAATTATCCCGGTGCTTCGTTCAAGTGTTCTTTAATCAGCTCATGATCTCTTTATTCTTTTGCATCTAAATCCCCTCTAGCATATTGGTTCTTCTAATTCTTTCCGGTGATTCATTCTCTTTCGTCATTCAATTTTCAAATTCTTACAGTGGTTCGTTCAAGATTCTTTTTCCTTGATTATCTTTTTAATCCATTCGTTCTTTCCAATCATACCGGTGGTTCAGTAAGACCTTCTCAAGTTCACGATATGCCACTTCTCAATCCTTTTCAAGAAGAATAAGTAGTATGCCAAATCCGTTGCTTTTCATCAATTTAATTTGATGAAGGATAAGCATACAATAAATCTTATTCTTATTTCATCTAAGTGAGTAATCCCTTCCTTCGGAGTTTGTTCATGAGGAATAAATTCTAGTTCCAAGTGTTTTCATCTTTTCTTTTCCCGGAGTTCAAATTACTCGGTCATTTCGTCAGAACCTCCATCTAAATCACTGCAAGGCTCATCTTATTCTTTCATCCTTCATTCTATCTCATCATCCTTTTGTCACCGGAGTTCTTCATGGTGGTTCTTCATGATTTAATTCATTCTTCAAGAGTTCATCAAGATTTTGTTGGAGGAGTTCAAGTATCTTTTCTTCTTGCATCTTGAAGTGCAATTAATTCTCCGTATTCTTTTGAAGTGGAGTTTTGCATTTCTTCATTCTTCTTAGCTATTTAAGCATTTGGTTGTGGCATAATTTCACCTCAAGTTTTGAGTTGTTTTGGATAAGTCCACAACAAGCTTATTCTTTCGTTGTTGATCTTCTCAACAACTCCATTCAATCCTTCCTTCTAAGTTCTTTTCATTCTATTTCAATTCCTTCCGGAGGTTTTGTGTCATTTCTTCATCAAGTGTCATCCCATCTTGCGTAGCTCGTGTTCTATTCCTCCATGTTTCAGCCGGAGTGCTGCCTAAATCCTTTCAGTCTTATTCGTTTCTTATCTCGTTCTAACCGGAGTGGTTTCTTAGTCTATCTGATTCCGTGAGCTTCCGATTCTCGTCATTCTCGTCGTTCCTCTCTTCTTCTCGAATGCTCTCGATTCTTTGCTTCTTCTCTTGCATTCTTGGTTCACCTCATCCCTTTTCCCTTTTGTCTCGGTCCTAAGATCTCGGGACGAGATCTCTTGTTAGTGGAGGAGTGTTGTAACGCCCCGGATTCGATGCGCCAGGTGTCCCCCAGTTATTCACCGTCCTTGCCATGTCATTTGCTTGCGTGTTGCATTTTGCCATGTCACCATGTGCATCTCATTTCGCATTTCATGTTCGTCTCATGCATCCGAGCATTTTCCCCGTTGTCCGTTTTGCAATCCGGCACTCCTATGTTCCCCGGCGCCCCCTTTCGCCTCTTTTTGTGTGCAGGTGTTAAACATTCTCGGAATGGACCGAGGTTTGCCAAGCGGCCTTAGTACACCACCGGTAGACCGCCTGCCAAGTTTCGTGCCATTTGGAGTCCGTTTGATACTCCAACGGTTAACCGGGTAACCGTAAAAGCCCTCTTTGTGTTGCAGCCCAACACCCCTCCAAAGTGGCCCAAAACCCATCCTAACCCCCTCCATGCTCTCGGTCATTCGATCACTATCGCGTGGCCGAAAACCGCACCCCATTTGGAGTCTCCTAGCTCCCTCTACCTATTTATAGTCCCTCTCCCCCGAAATCTCGGATGAAAACACCCCTAACCCTAGCCTCTTCCTCCTCCCACCGTCGGACGCGTCCAACCCGCCGCCGGACATGTTCGCCGCCACCCCCTCTCCCAATCATACGCCGCCACGTGTCCTCCGCTGCCATCTCGCCCGCGCCCCGCCGCTGCGGCCCGCGAGCCCACGGCCGGCCCGCCCAGGGCCGCACCGGGCCCACGCGCCCGAGCGCCTCCAGCTCCGCCGGTGCAGCCCATCGCCTCCGTGCCGCCGCCGGCAAGCTCTGCCCCGCCGAATGCTCGCCTTCGCCGCCATCTGGCGCCACCCCGCACCCGCGCGTCCTCCGACGCCCTTCGCTCCTCCCGCCGACGAGTTCCGCCGTTGGCCGGCCCCTCGCCGGAGGCCGTGCCCAACCCCAGCACCACCGGCCCCCTCCGCCCCGCCGTCGGTTGCCCCGCGACGCCGCCTCCCTGCGCCCAGCGCCACCCCGGCCGCCGCCCACCTCCGCCATCGCCGGCCACCACCACCGCCGACGGATCCGGCCTTCTCCGGCCCTCCTCGCACCTCACCGGCCTCCTCCGCTCGCTGGAGCTCCTCCGCCCCAGATCAGGACTAGATCCACCAAGACGGTGATCCAAACGCGCCCTGCCGTCCCGCTCCACTCCATCCTGGGATTTCCCCTCCAACTTCTGCGGAGGTGAAATTCCACTAAGTCCCCGAATCTGTGACATTTTTATGCCCTGTTCATCGCATCATATCTCCATGGATGCTGCTCCGTTTTGCATTCATGATATATCAAAATGTTCATCATGAGATGATCTTCATTTCATTCCATTGTGACATGCTTGTTTGAGATCATCTTGATGCCCGAATCATCGTTGCAAGAGTGCTATATGATGTTAACTGCTGTCTATTAACAGAACTTGATGATTTGTCTTTTTCGCTGCATTTTGTGTGTGCATCCTATGAGCATGAGCTCTACATGTGTTTTGTGCTACATCATGCCGTCTTCACAGTGGTGCCATCCATGTATTTTTTTTGATTATTGTAGTGAGTGCATCGAGCTCGTGAAGTAGGGTACTTGTTGTTACTGTTTTGCTAGGCTGATTCTGTTATATTATGATGCTATGTAAACCTGCTGCTACAAGTCATACTATGTATAATCTGGAGATGTTCACCAATGATGTTTTGTTATACATGTCATGCTATCTCCATTCATGCCCCTGGTTGCATTTATAGCCTGCTGTAACCTGTTGTAATCTTGCTCTCAACTTGCTAAATAATGTTGCTGTCAGCCTGATTAACTTTAAGTTCAGTTTTGCCATGTGTTTTGCTAGTGATCCATGCACCCTATGAACTTGCTATGGCCATTCTTAGCTTCATAAACATGTCTTCTTGCTGTTGGTCACCTTGCCATGCCAAGTTTTGTTCTGTGGTGAGTTGTACAAGCTCACCAACATGCCTACTTATTGTTGTTCCTGCCATGTATGAATCTGTCATATCATTTCCCATGTTTGCATGGATGATACCATCTTTTCTGTTGATCGTTGGAATTAGTTAAGTAAAGGAGTTTCGTTCTTTGTCTTTAGTATTAGCATGCCATGCCTTTGTTTGCCATGTTAAGTTCTTGTAGGATGTTCTTTGATAGCTCTAAACATTGCAACCTGATGTTATTTTCTGCTAAGTCTGAAACTGTTATTATTTGCAATCTTGCCATGTCCTCTTGAGCATGTTCTAGTGATTTCTGGAGATAGCTCCGTGTTCATGTTTTGTCATGCTTTACCTGTACTTCATGACCATGCCTTTTGTTATTATGTTGAGGTGGTAGCATGTCATTTTGATGCTTGCTAGATGCCTAGTTGCTGTTTTGGACAGCTTGTCCTTTAAACTGGTATAGAGTGTGTGTTGAACCGTTGCTCCGTTTTGAGTGTGCTCTATATGAAACTTGCTTAGAATTGCATTTAGCTTCATATTATCATGTTGCATCCTTGTTTTGAGGTGTTTGCTTGATGTTTGTATGCATTTTGCGTCAATGCCATGTTTAACTTGTTTTTGCTCATATCTTCTAGGCCGTAGCTCCAAATTAAATGAACTTTATATGTAACTTGACTAGAATCTCGTGTAGATCATCTTGGTGCATCTTAACTTGCTGTTTAACAACTTGAACATAAGGTTTATTCAGATCTGGACCAATTTCGAAACTTGTATATGAGGACTTACCGGAATTGTTATATGTTGTTTCCGGCCTCATTTAACTTGCTTTGACGTATTGCTCTTGTTTGCATCATCTCTTGCCATGAGTAGCTTCATGTAGCCTTTGTCATGCATCATGCTTGGTTGAGCATCATGCCTTGTTCATGTGTGGTGTGTTTACTATGTTGTGTGCTTCTTCTCGATAGTTCCCGTTTCGTTGCGATCGTGAGGATTCGTTCGTCTACGCTTGGTTCGTCTTCATCCGTTCGACTTCTTTATGGACTCGTTCTTCTTCCTAGCGGGATTTCAGGCAAGATGACTGTCACCCTGGATCTCATTACTATCATTGCTATGCTAGTTGCTTCGCTCTATCTCTATGTTGCACTACCTATCTTTTGCTCTTCAAGCCTCCCAATTTGCCATGTCAGCCTCTAACCTTTTCACTCTTCCTAGCGAATCGTTGCTTGGCTATGTTACCGCTTTGCTCAGCCCCTCTTATAGCGTTGTTAGTTACAGGTGAAGTTGAATATTGCTCCATGGTGGACAGGATTATGTTGTGATATCACAATGTCTCTTATTTAATTAATGCATCTATATACTTGGTAAAGGGTGGAAGACTCGGCCTTATGCCTGGTGTTTTGTTCCACTCTTGCCGCCCTAGTTTCTATCATACCGGTGTTATGTTCCCGGATTTTGCGTTCCTTACGCGGTTGGGTGATTTATGGGACCCCCTTGACAGTTCGCTTTGAATAAAACTCCTCCAGTAAGGCCCAACCTTGGTTTTACCATTTGCCTCACCTAGCCTTTTTTCCCTTGGGTTTCTGGAGCCCGAGGGTCATCTTTATTTACCCCCCTGGGTCAGTTCTCCTCCGAGTGCTGGTCCAAACCGAGCGATGTCTGGCGCCCCTGGGCAACCAGGGTCTATGCCAACCCGACGTCTTGCTCATCTAGTGTGCCCTTAGAACGAGATATGTGCAGCTCCTATCGGGATTTGTCGGCACATCGGGCGGCTTTGCTAGTCTTGTTTTACCATTGTCGAAATGTCTTGTAAACCGGGATTCCGAGACTGATCGGGTCTTCCTGGGAGAAGGAATATCCTTCGTTGATCGCGAGAGCTTATCATGGGCTAAGTTGGGACACCCCTGCAGGGTATAAACTTTCGAAAGCCGTGCCCGCGGTTATGTGGCAGATGGGAATTTGTTAATGTCCGATTGTAGATAACTTGACACCAGATACGAATTAAAATGCATCAACCGTGTGTGTAGCCGTGATGGTCTCTTTTTGGCGGAGTTCGGGAAGTGAACA
This sequence comes from Triticum aestivum, assembly GCF_018294505.1. Lineage (NCBI taxonomy): Eukaryota > Viridiplantae > Streptophyta > Magnoliopsida > Poales > Poaceae > Triticum > Triticum aestivum. The sequence goes on along the minus strand of NC_057795.1, from coordinate 206,092,610 downwards.
CGGTTTTTGGGTTATGTTTGACGTAAGCAGGAGTTCAGGATCACTTCTTGATCATTACTAGTTTCACGACCGTTCCGTTTGCTCTCTTTTCGCTCTTATTTGCGTATGTTAGCCACCATATATGCTTAGTCGCTGCTGCAACCTCGCCACTTTACCCCTTCCTTTCCCATTAAGCTTTGCTAGTCTTGATACCCATGGTAATGGGATTGTTGATTCCTCGTGGCTCACAGATTACTACAACAACAGTTGCAGGTACAGGTTATACGATGACCATGCTGCGAGAGCGATGCTTGCTTGTTTTGGAGTTCTTCTTCTGCTTCTTCTTCGATCAGGGGATAGGTTCCAGGTCGGCAGCCTGGGCTAGCAGGGTGGATGTCGTTTGAGTTTCTGTTTGTGTTTCATCCATAGCCGGATGGTGCTCTTATGTAAGGTGATGTTGTATTCGTGTGGCATTGTATGCCTTATGTATGTATCCCTACCTATTATGTAATGTTGATGTAATGATATCCACCTTGCAAAAGCGTTTCAATATGAGGGTCTATCCTTGGTGGGACCTTCGAGTTCCTTTTGGATAGGGTCGCATATTGGGCGTGACAACGACATCTACATTTACTTTGCAGCATTCATGTGGAGGAGGAATGCATGTTCGAACCTGCTGGATTGATGCTTGTCGTTGAACCCCTGTCGCCTATAAAGGCGAGGCCAACTCCAAATCCTTTAAAAACCCGTTGATAAATAAGTGAGTAGACAAAGGACTTTTTTGTTCTCCTTCATGGATTAGCTTGCGCCGCATGCTACTTCTTAGGCTTGCGTTGATTTTTCCCTTGAAGAGAAAGGAGTGATGCAGCAAAGTAGAGATAAGTATTTCCCTGAGTTAAGAACCAATGTATCAATCCAATAGGAGGTACAAGCAAGTCTCCAATCTATGCACCTGCACATACTAACAAACACTTGCACACAATGCGAAAAAGGGGTTGTCAATCCCTTCACGGTCACGAACAAGAGTGATATCTAATAGAGATAGGTATATAAGATAAATAAAATGCATCCTAAGATAAATCTAAATAAATAGCAGCAAGGTATTTTTGGATTTTTTTGGTTTATAGATCTGAAAATATATGATGGAAAATAGACCCGGGGGCCATAGGTTTCACTAGAGACTTCTCTCTTGAAGATAGCATATGGTGGGTGAACAAATTACTGTTGAGCAATTGACAAAAAAGCGCAAAGTTATGATGATATCTAAGGCAATGCTCATGAATATAGGCATCACGTCCGTGACAAGTAGACCGACTCCTGCCTGCATCTTCTACTATTACTCCATACATCGACCACTATCCAGCATGCATCTAGAGTATTAAGTTCATAAGAGTGGAGTAACGCCTTGAGTAAGATGACATGATGTAGAGGGATAAACGCAATCAATATGATGAAAACCCCATCTTTTTATCCTCGATGACAACAATACAACACGTGCATCCCTACCCGTACTATGTCTCTGGGTGAGGACACCACAAGATTGAACCCAAAACTAAACACCTCCCCCATTGCAAGAAATACCAATCTAATTGGCTAACCCAAACCGATAATTCGAAGAGAAATACAAAGATACCTTAATCATGCATAAAAGAGTTCAGAGAAGACTCAAATAATATTCATAGATAATCTGATCATAATTCAACAATTCATCGATCTCAACAAACACACCGCAAAAAAGTATTACATCGAATAGATCTCCAAGAACATTGTATTGAAGATCAAAGATAAAGAAGAAGCCATCTAGCTACTAGCTATGGACCCGTAGGTCTGTGGTAAACTACTCACGCATCATTGCAAGGGCAAAAAGATGTATGTAGAGGCCCTCCGTGACCAAATGCCCCTCCGGCAGATCGGCAGAGAAGGCCCCAAGATGGGATCTCACGGGGCGGTGGAAAGGTATTTTGGTGGACACTTCTGGTGGTTTGGGAATATTTTGGAATTTATAGAGCAAGAATTAGGGTTAGGAGATCCCTGAGGGGCCCACAAGCCCTCAGGGCACGCTTGGTAGGCTTGTGGCCTCCTCGGCATCTCCTGCCTTCCTCTCCAAGCTCCGTGGATGTATTCTGGTCCAAGAAAAATCATCATAAAATTTTATTCCGTTTGGACTCCGTTTGATATTCCTTTTATGTAGGAAAAACAGAAACTGGCACTGGGCTCTGGGTTAATACGTTAGTCCCAAAAATAATATAAAATAGCGTATAAAACATCCAAAACAGATAATATAATAGCATGGAACAATAAAAAATTATAGATATGTTGGAGACGTATCAAGCATCCCCAAGCTTATTTCCCGCTCGTCCTCGAGTAGGTAAATGATAAAAAAGGAATTCTTGATGTGGAATGCTACCTGAGTGGAATTTCTCATGTCTTCTCAAAATAACATGGCCAAAGAAAGTTATCCCTACAAAAATCTAAATGAGTGGAATTTCGATTCTCTAACTGCTCAAACAGCAATGGTTTCCTGTTCCGCATTGACCCTAGGATTGGCAGCTTGGCTTAAAGAATATGGGATTCTCTTTCCGGTGGAAAATGCCCCCCCCCCGTCTTACCGCGGCTGCTGGCACGGATTATAGTCTGGTTATGCTCCATCTTCATCACACAAAATATTTCATCATGCACAACCCCGATGACATGCCAAGCAATTGTTTCATGCTTTTTATGTTCTCAAGCTTTTCAACTTTCACACGATACATAAGTGTGAGCCATGGATATAGCACTATAGGTGGAATAGGATATGGTGGTTGTGGCGAAGACAAAAAGAAGGAGAAAGTCTCACATCAAGTAGGCAAATTAATGGGCTATGGAGATTCCCATCAATTGATATCTATGCAAGTGACTAGGGATTTCCATGCAATGGATGCAGTAGAGCTATAAGTGTATGATATCTCAAAAAGAAACTAAGTGGGTGTGCATCCAACTTGCTTGCTCACGAAGACCTAGTGCAATTTGAGGAAGCCCATCATTGGAATATACAAGCCAAGTTCTATAATGAAAAATTCCCACTAGTATATGAAAGTGACAAAATAGGAGACTCTCTATCATGAAGATCATGGTGCTACTTTGAAGCACAAGTGTGGGACAGGATAGTAACATTGTCCCTTTTCTCTTTTCTCTCATTTTCTGTTTGGGATTCTTTGGCCTCTTTTATTTTTTGTAAAGTCCGGAGACTCATCCCAACTTGTCAGGGAATCATAGCTTCCATCATCCTTTCCTCACATGGGACAATGATCTAATAATAATGATCATCACACTTTTATTTACTTACAACTAAAAAATTACAACTCGATACTAGAACAAGATATGACTCTATATGAATGCCTCCGGCGGTGTACCGGGATGTGCTATGATCAAGAGTGACATGTATAAAAATATGAATCGTGTCCTTGCTACAAATACTATGCCAACTACATGATCATGCAAAGCAATATGAGAATGATGGTGCGTGTCATAATAAACGAAACAGTGGAAGTTGCATGGCAATATATCTCGGAATAGCTATGGAAATGCCATAATAGGTAGGTATGGTGGCTGTTTTGAGGAAGGATATATGGTGGTTTTAATGCACGGGCAAAATTGCGTGGTACTAGAGAGGGTAGCAATGGTGGAAGGGTGAGAGTGCGTATAATCCATGGACTCAACATTAGTCATAAATAACTCACATACTTATTGAAAAAATTTATTAGCCATCGAAACAAAGTACTACACGCATGCTCCTAGGCGGATAGATTGGTAGGAAAAGACCATCGCTCGTCCCCGACCGCCAATCATAAGGAAGACAATCAAAAAATAAATCATGCTCCGACTTCATCACATAATGGTTCATCATACGTGCATGCTACGTGAATCAAAACCTTTAACACAAGTATTTCTGCCAATCCACAATTACTCACTAGCATGACTCTAACATCACCATCATTATATCTCAAACAAATGAAGGAATCGAACTTCTCATCTATTTCAATGTTGTTTATATGAAAGTTTTTATTATATCCCTCTTGGATGCCCATCATATTAGGACTAAATTCATAACCTAAGAAAATTACCATGCTGGTTAATACTCTCAAAATAATATAAGTGAAGGATGAGAGTTTAACAATTTCTATAAAATAAAGCCACCGCCGTGCTCTAAAAAGATATAAGTGAAGCACTAGAGCAAAACTACCTAGTCAAAAGATATAGGTGAAGCACATCGAGTATTCTAATAAATTCACGATTAATGCATGTCCCTCTCAAAAGGTGTGTACAGCAAGGATGATTGTGGCAAACTAAAAGGCAAAGACTCATATAATACAACACGCTCTAAGGAAAACACATATCATGTAGTGAATAAAAATATAGCATCAACTAAATTTACCGATGGATTGAAGACAAAAGAGGGGATGCCATCCGGGGCATCCCAAGCTTAGATGCTTGGTTGTCCTTGAATATTACCTTGGGGTGCCTTGGGCATCCCCAAGCTTAGGCTCTTGCCATTCCTTATTTCGTAGTCCATCAAATCTTTACCCCAAACTTGAAAACTTCACAACACAAAACTCAACAGAAAACTCATAAGATCCATTAGTATAATAAAATAAATCACCACTTTTGGTACTGTTATGAACTCATTCTTTATTTATATTGGTGTTATATCTACTTTATTCCAACTTCTCCATGGTTCATACCTCCCGATACTACCCATAGATTCATCAAAATAAGCAAACAACACATGGAAAACAGAATCTGTCACAAACAGAACAGTCTGTAGTAATCTGGAAACTTCGTATACTTCTATAACTCCAAAAATTCTGAAAAATTAGGACAACCTGGGAAATTTGTATACAAATCTTTTTTAAGAAATTCAGATCAAAATCACGTTTCTGTGAGTTTCTAAAATTCTGGCAATCAACACAAAAGTTTCTCTTTTTCAGCAAGATCAAGTCAACTATCACCGTAGACCATCCCAAAGGTCTTACTTGGCTCAAACACTAATTAAAACACCAAAATACAATTACTAAAGATTTAATAATGTGTATTTTCATAAAAACATAAAATAAAAATATTGGGTTGTCTCCCAACAAGCGCTTTTGTCTAAAGCCTTTTAGCTAGGCGTTGATAATTTTAATGATGCTCGCCTGAAAGATAGCAATTGAAACACGAAGAGAGCATCATGTCGCATGTGAAAATCAAGTTTAAGTCTAACATACTTTCTATGCATAGGCATTTTATAAGAAAACAGATTATCAAGACAAGCAAAAACTAGCATATGCAAGGAAGAAGAAAGAAACAATACAATCTCAACATAACGAGGGGTAATTTAGTGACATGAAAATTTCTACAACCATATTTCCCTCTCTCATAATAATTACATGTAGGATAATAATCAAATTCAACAATATAGATATCATATAACATATTTTCTACAAGATCCACATGCATGCAAAGTTGACACTCTTCCAAAATAGTGGGATTATCATCAACTAAAGTCATGACTTCTCCAAGCCCACTTTTATCAAAAATTTCATAAGATTCATCAAACTCCAAAGTAGTGGGATTATTATTTGCTAAAGTTGTCACTCTTCCAAACCCACTTTCAATATTATTGCAAACGTATTCATCATGACGCTTAAATAATTTTTCAAGATCATAAAAAGAATCACCCCAATCATGATCATTGCAATAAGTAGTGGTGATAGCAAAACTAGCATCCCAAAGCTTAGGGTTTTGCATATTATTATCACAATTGACATTAATAGAATTTGTAATAACATCATTGCAATCATGCTTTTCATTGAAGGTGCTATCAAGTGTGGGTGCAATAGCAATAATTTCATGTTTAACATAAGGAACTAGAGCAAGTTCATCTCCATAAGCATAATTAGTATTGGCATAAGGGCCATTAGCAAGCATCATGTTCATCAAGGGGGGATATTTCAATCAAATCAACAGAATCACAATTATCTATAGATTCATGCATCATTATTTTCTTCCAAAGCAGCGGACATCCTCTCAATAAATTCTTGAACATAGGCATTAGAAGCATAGTTTTCATAGCAATATTTAAGTATGTCAAAAAAATTAGATTTTTAAAGAGCAATATAATACTTTTCAATCAAAGAAGCAACTTCATAAGCACCCTTAAAAGCGACAAATTCTTCAATTTGTTCGATATCATAGTAACTATAAACACCTTTGGCATAAGAAGATAGGATTTCATTATCATTAAACTCACACAGGTAGGGAAGTTGTTTTTTAGGGTTTTCCAAGCAACAGGTAAAATCATAAATTTAACATAGACTCCAAGCATAGCATAGCAAACAATTTATTTGATTCCATAAGAGTCCCCCTTTTTGAGGAAAAAAGCAACGCACAAAATGAGCATGCTCATCTAATGATTTTCCCTCAACTAAACTAGTTGGGGTTTCAGCACGAGCACATATGGGTTGAAAATGATCCAAGTAGAAAACTTTAAGTGGATCCATAAACCTTTTGCTTTCTGATTTCCAACAAATACACAATTATTCAAGCGAACAAGCAAACAATCAAAGAAATACATAAAAGGAAAACGAAAAGAAGGCAAATAAAAAGAAAAATATTTTGGTGTTTTTTCTGAAAATGTTTTAGAAGTGGGGGAGAGTAAAATAAGAGGCAAATGGCAAATAATGTAATGCAAGAGATGAGAGTTTATGATGGGTACTTGGTATGCCTGATGTAGAACCTCCCCGGCAATGGCGCCGGAAATTCTTCCTGCTACTTCTTGAGCTTGCGTTAATTTTTCCCTTGAAGAGGAAAGGGTGATGCAGCAATGTAGAGATAAGTATTTCCCTCAGTTAAGAACCAAGGTATCAATCCCAGTAGGAGGCACGAGCAAGTCTCCAATTTATGCACCTGCATAAACTAACAAACACTTTCACACAACGTGAAAAAGGGGTTGCCAATCCCGTCACGGTCACGAACAAGAGTGAGATCTAATAGAGATAGGTATAAAAGATAACTAAAAAGGAAAACTAAGATAAATCTAAATAAATTGCAGCAAGGTATTTTTGGGTTTTTTGGTTAAAAGATCTAAAAATATATGACGGAAAATAGACCCGGGGGCCATAGGTTTCACTAGAGGCTTCCATCTTGAAGATAGCATACGGTGGGCGAACAAATTACTGTTGAGCAATTGACAGAAAAGCGCAAAGTTATGATGATATCTATGGCAATGCTCATGAATATAGGCATCACGTCCGTGACAAGTAGACAGACTCCTGCCTGCATCTACTACTATTACTCCACACATCGACCGCTATCCAGCATGCATCTAGAGTATTAAGTTCATAAGAGCGGAGTAACGCCTTGAGTAAGATGACATGATGTAGGGGGATAAACTCAGGCAATATGAGGAAAACCCCATCTTTTTATCCTCGATGGAAACAATACAATACATGCGTTGCTACCCGTATTATGTCACTGGGTGAGCACACCGCAAGATTGAACCCAAAACTAAGCACCTCTCCCATTGCAAGAAATACCAATCTAGTTGGCTAAACCAAACCGATAATTCGAAGAGAAATACAAACATATCTTAATCATGCATAAAAGAGTTCATAGAAGACTCAAATAATATTCATAGATAATCTGATCATAATTCAACAATTCATCGATCTAAACAAACACACCGCAAAAAAGTATTACATCGAATGGATCTACAAGAACATCGAGGAGAACATTGTATTGAAGATCAAAGAGAAAGAATAAGCCATCTAGCTACTAGCTATGTACCCGTAGGTCTGTGATAAACTACTCACACATCATCGCAAGGGCAGAAAGGTTGATGTAGAGGCCCTCCGTGATAAAATCCCCCTCCGGCAGATCGGCGGAAAAGGCCCCAAGATGGGATCTTACGGGGCGGCGTAAAAGTATTTCGGTGGACGCTTCTCGTGGTTTTGGGAATATTTTGGAATTTATACAGCAAGAATTAGGATTAGGTGATCCCTGAGGGGCCCACAAGCCCTGAGGGCACACCCCCCTAAGGGCGTGCCTGGCAGGCTTGTGTCCTCCTTGGCATCTCCTGCCTTCCTCTCCAAGCTCCGTGGATGTATTCTGGTCCAAGAAAAATCATCGTAAAATTTTATTCCGTTTGGACTCCGTTTGATATTCCTTTCATGTAAAACTCAAAAACAAGGAAAACACAGAAACCGGCACACGGCTCTGGGTTAACACGTTAGTCCCAAAAATAATATAAAATAGCATATAAAACATCCAGAATAGATAACATGATAGCATGGAACAATCAAAAAGTATAGATACGTTGGAGACGTATCAAGCATCCCCAAGCTTAATTCCCGCTCGTCCTTGAGTAGGTAAATGATAAAAAAGGAATTTTTGATGTGGAATGCTACCTAGCATATTTATCAATGTAAACTTCTTTATTGTGGCATGAACATTCAGATCCATAAGATTCAAAAAAAAGTTTAATATTGACATAAAAACAATAATACTTCAAGCATACTAATAAATCAATCATGTCGTCTCAAAATAACATGGCCAAAGAAAGTTGTCCCTGCAAAATCATATAATCTGGCTATACTCCATCTTCATCACACAAAGTATTTCATCACGCACAACCCCGATGACAAGCCAAGCAATTGTTTCATACCTTTGATCTTCTGAAACCTTTTCAAATTTCACACAATACATGAGCATGAGCCATGGATATAGCACTATAGGTGGAATATGATATGGTGGTTGTGGAGAAGACAAAAAGAAGGAGAAAGTCTCACATCAACTAGGCAAATTAATGGGCTATGGAGATGCCCATCAATTGATATCTATGCAAGTGAGTAGGGATTGCCATGCAACGGATGGACTAGAGTTATAAGTGTATGATATCTCAAAAAGAAATTAAGTGGGTGTGCATCCAACTTGCTTGCTCACGAAGACCTAGGGCAATTTGAGGAATCCCATCATTGGAATATACAAGCCAAGTTCTATAATGAAAAATTCCCACTAGTAGATGAAGTAACAAAATAGGAGACTATCTATCATGAAGATCATGGTGCTACTTTGAAGCACAAGTGTGGGAAAAGGATACTAACATTGTTCCTTCTCTCTTTTCTCTCATTTTTTGTTTGGGTTCTTTGGCCTCTTTTATTTTTTGTAAGACTCATCCCAACTTTTCAAGGAATCATAGATTCCATCATCCTTTCCTCACATGGGACAATGCTCTAATAATGATGATCATCACACTTTTATTTACTTAAACCTCAAAAATTAAAAATCGATACTAGAACAAGATATGACTCTATATGAATTCCTCCGACAGTGTACCGGGATGTGCTATTATCAAGAGTGACATGTATAAAAAATATGAATGGTGTCCTTGCCAAAAATACTATGCCAACTACATGATCATGCAAAGCAATATGACAATGATGGTGCGTGTCATAATAAACGGAACGGTGGAAGTTGCATGGAAATACATCTCGGAATAGCTATGGAAATGCCATAAATAGGTAGGTATGGTGGCTGTTTTGAGGAAGGATATATGGTGGGTTTAATGCACGGGCAAAATTGCATGGTACTAGAGAGGCTAGCAATGGTGGAAGGGTGAGAGTGCGTATAATCCATGGACACAACATTAGTCATAAATAACTCACATAGTTATTGCAAAAATTTATTAGCCATCGAAACAAAGTACTACACGCATGCTCCTAGGCGGATAGATTGGTAGTAAAAGACCATCGCTCGTCCCTGACCGCCAATCATAAGGAAGACAATCAAAAAATAAATCATGCTCCGACTTCATCACATAATGGTTCATCATACGTGCATGCTACGTGAATCAAAACCTTTAACACAAGTATTTCTGCCAATCCACAATTACTCACTAGCATGACTCTAACATCACCATCATTATATCTCAAACAAATGAAGGAATCGAACTTCTCATCTATTTCAATGTTGTTTATATGAAAGTTTTTATTATATCCCTCTTGGATGCCCATCATATTAGGACTAAATTCATAACCTAAGCAAATTACCATGCTGGTTAATACTCTCAAAATAATATAAGTGAAGCATGAGAGTTTATCAATTTCTATAAAATAAAGCCACCGCCGTGCTCTAAAAAGATATAAGTGAAGCACTAGAGCAAAATTACCTAGCTCAAAAGATAAAAGTGAAGCACATAGAGTATTCTAATAAATTCACGATTAATGCATGTCCCTCTCAAAAGATGTGTACAGCAAGGATTATTGTGGCAAACTAAAAGGCAAAGACTCATATCATACAACATGCTCTAAGTAAAACACATATCATGTAGTGAATAAAAATATAGCATCAAGTAAATTTACCGATGGATTGAAGACAAAAGAGGGGATGCCAACCCGGGCATCAGCTTAGATGCTTGGTTGTCCTTGAATATTACCTTGGGGTGCCTTGGGCATTCCCAAGCTTAGGCTCTTGCCACTCCTTATTCCGTAGTCCATCAAATCTTTACCCAAAAACTTGAAAACTTCACAACACAAAACTCAACAGAAAACTCATAAGATCCATTAGTATAATAAAATAAATCACCACTTTTGGTACTGTTGTGAACTCATTCTTTATTTATATTGGTGTTATATCTACTTTATTCCAACTTCTCCATGGCTCATACACCCCGATACTAGCCATAGATTCATCAAAATAAGCAAACAACACATAGAAAACAGAATCTGTCACAAACAGAACAGTCTATAGTAATCTAGAAACTTCGTATACTTCTGTAACTCCAAAAATTCTGAAAAATTAGGACAACCTGGCAAATTTATATATAAATCTTTTTTAAGAAATTCAGATCAAAATCACGTTTCTGTGAGTTTTTAAAATTCTGGCAATGAGCGGAAACGTTTCTGTTTTTCAGCAAGATCAAATCAACTATCACCGTAGACCATCCCAAAGGTCTTAATTGGCTCAAACAGTAATTAAAACACCAAAATACAATTACTAAAGAGGTAATAATGTGTATTTTCATAAAAAACATAAAAGAAAAATATTGGGTTGTCTCCCAACAAGCACTTTTGTTTAAAGCCTTTTAGCTAGGCGTTGATGATTTTAATGATGCTCGCATGAAAGATAGCAATTGAAACACGAAGAGAGAATCATGTAGCATGTGAAAAGCAAGTTTAAGTCTAACATACTTTCTATGCATAGGCATTGTATAAGCAAGCAGATTATCAAGACAAGCAAAAGCTAGCATATGCGAGCAAGAAGAAAGAAACAATAGCAATCTCAACATAACGAGGGGTAATTTAGTGACATGAAAATTTCTACAACCATATTTCCCTCTCTCATAATAATTACATGCAGGATCATAATCAAATTCAACAATATAGATATCATATACATATTTTCTACAAGATCCACATGCATGCAAAGTTGACACTCTTCCAAAATAGTGGGATTATCATCAACTAAAGTCATGACTTCTCCAAGCCCACTTTTATCAAAAATTTCATAAGATTGATCAAACTCCAAAGTAGTGGAATTATTATTTCCTAAAGTTTTCACTCTTCGAAACCCACTTTCAATATTATTGCAAACATATTCATCATGAGGCTTAAATAAATTTTCAAGATCATAAGAAGAATCACCCCAATCATGATCATTGCAATTAGTAGTGGTCATAGCAAAACTAGCATCCCAAAGCTTAGGGTTTTGCATATTATTAGCACAATTGACATTAATAGAATTTGTAATAACATCATTGCAATCATGCTTTTCATTGAAGGTACTATCAAGTGTGGGTGAAATAGCAATAATTTCATGTTTAACATAAGCAACTATAGCAAGTTCATCTCCATAAGCATAATTAATATTGGCATCATGGCCATAAGAATAGCAAGCATCATGTTCATCAAGGGGTGATATTCCAATCAAATCAACAGAATCACAATTATCTATAGATTCATGCATATCATTATTTTCTTCCAAAGCAGCGAACATCCTCTTAATAAATTCTTTAACATAGGCATTAGAAGCATAGTTTTCATAGCAGTATTTAAGTATGTCAAAATTTTCAGATTTGTAGAGAGTAATATCATACTTTTCAATCAAAGAAGCAACTTCTTAAGCACCCTTAAAAGTGACAAATTCTTCAATTTGTTCGATATCATAGTAACTATAAACACCTTTGGCATAAGAAGATAGGATTTCATTATCATTAAACTCACGTTGGTAGGGAAGGTGTTTTTTAGGGTTTTCCTAGCAACAGGTAAAATCATAAATTTCACATAGATTCTAACCATAGCATAGCAGACAATTTATTTGATTCCACAAGAGTCCCCCTTTTTGAGACAAACAGTGACGCACAAAATGAGCATGCTCATCTAATGATTTTCCCTCAACTAAACTAGTTGGGGTTTCAGCACGAGCACATATGGATCAAAAATGATCCAAGTAGAAAACTTTAAGTTGACCCATAAACCTTTTGCTTTCTGATTTCCAACAAATACACAATTATTCAAGCGGACAAGCAAACAATCCAAGCAATACATAAAAGGCAATTGAAAAGAAGGCAAATAAAAAGGAAAATATTTTGGTGTTTTTCTGAAAATGTTTTAGAAGTGGGGGAGAGGAAAATGAGAGGCAAATGGCAAATAATGTAATGCAAGAGATGAGAGTTTATGATGGGTACTTGGTAGGCCTGATGTAGAGCCTCCCCGGCAACGGTGCCAGACATTCTTCCTGCTACTTCTTGAGCTTGCGTTGATTTTTCCCTTGAAGAGGAAAGGGTGATGCAGCAATCCAGAGATAAGTATTTCCCTCAGTTAAGAACCAAGGTATCAATACCTTTAGGAGGCACAAGCAAGTCTCCAATCTATGCACCTGCACAAACTAACAGACACTTGCACACAACGCGAAAAAGGGGTTGTCAATCCCGTCACGGTCACGAACAAGAGTGAGATCTAATAGAGATAGGTATAAAAGATAAATAAAAAGGAAAACTAAGATAAATCTAAAGAAATTGAAGCAAGGTATTTTTGGGTTTTTTGGTTTATAGATCTAAAAATATTTGATGGAAAATAGACCCGGGGGCATAGGTTTCACTAGAGGCTTCTTTCTTGAAGATAGCATACGTTGGATGAACAAATTACTGCTGAGCAATTGACAGGAAAGCACAAAGTTATGATGATATCTAAGGCAATGATTATGAATATAGGCATCACGTACGTGACAAGTAGACCGACTCCTGCCTGCATCTACTACTATTACTCCACACATCGACCGCTATCCAGCATGCATCTAGAGTATTAAGTTCATAAGAACGGAGTAGCGCCTTAAGTAAGATGATATGATGTAGAGGGATAAACTCAAGCAATATGATGAAAACCCCATCTTTTTATCCTCGATGGAAACAATACAATATGTGCCTCGCTACGCCTACTATGTCACTGGGTGAGGACACCACAAGATTGAACCCAAAACTAAGCACCTCTCACATTGCAAGAAATACCAATCTAGTTGGCCAAGCGAAACCGATAATTCGAAGAGAAATACAAAGACATCTTAATCATGCATAAAAGAGTACATAGAAGACTCATATAATATTCATAGATAATCTGATCATAAATCCACAATTCATCGATCTTAACAAACACACCAAAAAAGTATTACATCGAATAGATCTCCAAGAACATCGAGGAGAACATTGTATTGAAGATTAAAGAGAGAGAAGAAGTCGTCTAGCTACTAGCTATGGACTCGTAGGTCTGTGGTAAACTACTCACGCATCATTTGAAGGGCGGCAAGGTTGATGTAGAGGCCCTCCGTGATCGAATCCCCCTCTAGCAGATCGCCAGAAAAGGCCCCAAGATGGGATCTCACGGGAACAGAGGCTTGCGTCGGTAGAAAATTATTTTGGTGTATGCTTCTGGTGGTTTGGGAATATTTGGGAATTTATAGAGCAAGAATTAGGGTTAAGAGAACCCCGAGGAGCCCACAAGCCCTCAGGGCGCGCCACCCCCAGGAGCGCGCCTGGCAGGCTTGTGGCCTCCTCGGCCATCTCCTGCCTTCCTCTCCAAGCTCCGTGGATGTCTTCTGGTCCAAGAAAAATCATCGTAAAGTTTTATTGCGTTTGATATTCCTTTTCTATAAAACTTAAAAACAAGGAAAAAACAGAAACTAGCATTGGGCTCTAGGTTAATAAGTTAGTCCCAAAAATAAAAGAAAATAGCATATTAACACATATAAAACATCCAAAATAGATAATATAATAGCATGGAACAATAAAAAATATAGATACGTTGGAGACGTATCACCGTGCTGACCATATTGCCCGTAATGTGACAATGAGTTTCGTAAAATCTGCATGTGATAATGAGTCCTCCGTCACAAAGAGCCAATTTCGTGCATTAGGTTCGACTGTTGCTAGCATGTGTACTAGCAGCTCCTGGTCGGTGAGCGCCCATACGCACCGTGCCAAAGTGCAGCAGAGCAGCGAATGATCTAGGAATCTTCATCTCCGCAGATTGCACATTTAGAATTAGACGACATGTTGCGGTGACATAGCAAATATAAGGTTGGTAGCGAGCATTGAGCCAGCCGCCATAGGGAAACTTTGAGCTTCGAAGGGACCAAAGTCTTCCACTACTTGGTCCAGCTGCCTTGAATTCTTGAAAAGTCTGAGAGTCGTGTAAGGCCCAGGCCCATCTAACCCTCTTACTTGTCCTTCCCTTCAATATAGAATCGGTGTTCAGCCAACACTCTGTCTTGCATGATATTGAGCATGGTATTAGACCCAATGAATCGTAGCTTTCAGTCGTCGCCGCCACCTACGGAGCCGTCACTGGCAAGGTATCATTCATACCAGCAACGTCCTCAACTTTGGTTCTTTCATTTTTGTCGTTACCTCGTGGGAACTGCTCTCCCGTATCTCCCCGTCTATCTTCCATGTCGTCCTATAGTTGGCTTCTTACACCATTGTCTATGTCCCACCAAGCCAGCATGTCATCTCCATTGCGTCGGAGGTTTGCTTCTCTATCAAGCTGATGTTGCTCTATGCATCTTGGGGATCTTGCTCCCCATCAGCTGGTCCACTTTATCCCTTGATGTGTTGTCCTCCAGCAACCTAAGAGATTCCCAGTGCTTGATTTGCTCTCCGACTGCTGATGCCTTGTTGTGCTTTGCTAGATTTTTCCTTTGAACTTTCTCCTACTCTATTGAGACATTGGTATGTGTAACACCCTGAGTTTTGACTCTTTTCCTTTTTTTCTTATGCAGTTGAAATTCCAATTGCACTTATTTCCCTGGGTTTTTCTTGAATCAACTTTCTTGGACTTAGCATATTAAAACCCTTAAAATTTGGCTAGCAACCAGCCACCACTAGTGCCTAACCCTCTGACTCTCTCCTTCTCTTGTTAAAACCTCTCTTCAATTTTTGTTCGAGGTTTATTACTTTTCATAAAAGAATAAAAGCACCCTAGGTGCTTGAGTTGTAAGGCAACCACCTCTGCCCCTCTTCTGAAAATTCCTACACAATTCCCATAATTTGTGTAGGTCCTAACTCAACCAGAAATGCACCTAGGACCCCCTAGAGTTTTTGTATTTGAGCCCCTCTTCTTCAAAACCAGTTCTAATCCAAACCCTAAGTTACACACAAGTGCCCTTGTTCTTGTTCTATTGGGGATAAAATTTGGTGAAGTTGATCACCCTAGGGACTAACTACACTCACAAAAAATCAGAACTAAACCCTACTCCCCCCCCCCCTCTCAACACAACACAAACACCTAGCTAACAGAAACTTCTAGAAGGTCCAGTTGCAACACAGATGCCCCTGGCCCCAGCTGCAGCCACACACACTTAGTGCACCCCCTAGCAAATGTACAAGGTTGTGCATGCATGTGCTTACCGTGGCCATAGCTGACTCGGTGACCAAGAGGCTGGCATGCCAGATCGCACTCTCTACGCAACGCCCACCCCCTGGCCACACGGGCTAAGCCCGCAAGCGCATACCCGGCACTCAGCGCCACACACAACACTCCCCTCGCACGCCCAAGCCTCTCCCCACGTCCAGCCAACGCCGCTCTGGCCAGGCCCGTCTCCCCCAAGCGCAGCAGTGGCTCCGGCAAGTGTTTGACCATGGCCCTAGCAACATCTCGGAGCATAGGCCGGTACAGAGGAGGGTTGGCTCCTTCCCTTTGACCCCTTGGACCATCCTGAGCCCCGACTAGGCTTGTCGTAGGCTGGCGTAGACCCAGCTAGCTGTCAACGTCGAGCGCGGCGGCGCCATGGCCACAACAGACTCTCCCGGGCCTATAAAAGACACCCTGGGCCTCGTTGCTCTTCACACCAACTCCACTCCTCTCCCTAGACACTGCACGCTCGCCAAGCTTCGCCGTAGCAGCCCCTAGCCCTAGAATTGACCTGAGCTCCGTTGCACGGCCACCACCGCCGGCAGCTCGCTCCACCCCAACCCAGCCCGAACTATAGGATCGAAAGTATGTCTAGAGGGGGTGATTAGACTACTTGACCAAATAGAAACTTATCATTTTCCCAATTTTAGTTGTGGGCAAGTTTTAGCAATTCTACCAAATAAAATACACCCTACACATGCAAGTTTAAAAGTTGTGCAGTGAAAAGTAAGACCTTTGCATATGAACATAAAGGAGGGATTGGAGATTTCAAATGCAATGAAGACGAAATGATTTTTGGCATGGTTCCAATAGGTGGTTCTATCGTATGTCCATGTTGATGGAGACTTCAACCCATGGAGGGTAACGGTTGCGTGAGTCCACGGAGGGCTCCACCCAAGAAGGGTCCATGAAGAAGCAACCTTGTCTATTCTATCATGGCTTATGTCCACGAAGGGCTAGCCTCACTCACGTAGACCTTCATGAAGTAGGCGATCTCCTTGCCCTTACAAACTCCTTGGTTCAACTCCACATGATCTTGGAGGCTCCGAAGTTACACTTAACCAATCTAGGAGACACCACTCTCCAAAGGTAATAGATGTTGTGTTGGTGATGAACTCCTTGCTCTTGTTCTTCAAATGATAGTCTCATCAACACTCAATCTCTCTCTCATAGATTTGGCTTGGGTAGGAGAAGGATTGGAGTGGAAAGCAACTTGAAGAGGCTAGAAATCAAGGTTCAAATAGTAGGATTGGAATCTCTTGATCTCAACACATGAGTAGGTGGTTCTCTCTCAGAAAAAGAATGGCGGAAGTAGTGTTTCGTCCTGATGGCTCTCTTAGAGAGTAGGTGGGCGTGGAGGGGTATGAATAGCCTTCACCCAAAATCCAACTGTTATACACTTTTGACTCAAATCGGTGACACCGAACATAAACTCGGTGAGACCTATCTATGCAAAAGATATAAACGTTGGGCTTTTCGGTGGTACCGAAGTGCAATGGCTAGGGCGAAACTTCCTTTTGGAATTTTCGATTGTTTCATCTCAGTGATTCCGAAGTGAAACAATGTCATTCCAGAAACTTGGCAAGGCCATCTCGGTGAGAACGAGATCCATTTCGGTCAAACCAAATTGCTAGGGTTTGGCTATGGCAATGGGAGTGGTCATCTTGGTGGGTTTGGGGTAGATGATATCGGTGGGACCGAGATGAAGAATTAGGGTTTGGGCAGATGTGTTTGAGAAAATGACCAAGGGTTTTTGGAGCAATATCACTAAGCACTTGAGCAACAACCTCATCATCAATACATCATCCCCTTTTAATAGTATTGCCTTTCCTAAGGGACTCAATGTGATCTTGGATCACTAAACAAAAAATGAAGATTCTTGGGATTGCCAATTCTTGTCCTTAGCATTTTGAGGGGTCCACATCCATTAGTCCTTTCCATGCCAATCATTGATCTTTTTTGAAATCTATTAGCAGTGAGTATTAAATCAATGATATATATATTGTTATTAATTACCAAAACCACCCAGGGATTAGTTGCACTTTCAATCTCCCCTTTTTGGTAATTGATGACAATATAGATCAAAGATTCGACAAATGATATAATGAATGAAATACATCATCGCTTTGAGAAGTATGTGATAAGCAAGAGCTCCCCCTAAATTTGTGCATTATTAAAAATTTGTGTTTGAATGCAAATACACAATTGATTACGATCATGGGTTACACTTTCTTGTCACATACAACTTGGTGGAGCGTTGAAAATGATACGATTGCCATAACATAAGCACTTGTCACCAAACAAAAAAGTGAATGATCATACATGGAGCATATGAATGGATATAGAAGTAGCATCAAAGTACGGTATGATCAGCTGATACGTCCATTTTGCATCATGCTTGTATATCAATATTTATTGCATTATGGGCTGTTATTACACATTATATCTCAATACTTATGGCTATTCTCTCTTATTTACAAGGTTTATCATGAAGAGGGGGAATGCCGGCAGCTGGAATTCTGGCTGGAAAAGGAGAAAACATTGGAAACCTATTTTGCACTGCTCCAAAAGTCCTGAAACTCCACGAAACATCTTTTTGGAATTAATAAGAATTTTTGGGCGAAAGAAATACACCAGGGGGCCCACACCTCATCCAGGAGAGTGGGGGCGCCGCCCCCCTGTATCCTGGACCCCCTGGTGGGCCCCCGATGTCCATCTTCTGGTATATTAGAGCTTTTACCCTGGAAAAAATCGTGGGCAAGCTTACGGGACGAAACTCCACCGCCACGAGGAAGAACCTTGGCAGAACCAATCTAGGGCTCTGGCGGAGCTCTTCTGCCGGGGACACTTCCCTCCGGGAGGGGGAAATCATCACCAATGTCATCACCAACGATCCTCTCATCGGGAGGGGGTCAATCTCCATCAACATCTTCACCAGCACCATCTCCTCTCAAAACACTAGTTCATCTCTTGTATCAAAACCACAAATTGGTACATGTGGGTTGCTAGTAGTGTTGATTACTCCTTGTAGTTGATGCTAATTGGTTTACTTGGTGGAAGATCATATGTTCAGATCATTAATGCATATTATTACCCCTCTGATTATGAACATGAATATGCTTTGTGAGTAGTTACGTTTGTTCCTGAGGACATGGGTGAAGTCTTGCTATTAGTAGTCATGTGAATTTGGTATCCATTCGATATTTTGATGAGATGTATGTTGTATTTTCCTCTAGTGGTGTTATGTGAACGTCGACTACATGACACTTCACCATTATTTGGGCCTAGAGGAAGGCATAGGGAAGTAATAAGTAGATGATGGGTTGCTAGAGTGACAGAAGCTTAAACCCTAGTTTATGCGTTGCTTTGTTAGGGGCTGATTTGGATCCATATTTTTAATGTTGTGGTTAGGTTTACCTTAATACTTCTTTTGTAGTTGCGTATGCTTGCAATAGGGGTTAATCATAGGTGGGATGCTTGTCCAAGTAAGGGCAGTACCCAAGCACCGGTCCACCCACATATCAAATTATCAGAGTACCGAACGCGAATCATATGAACGTGATGAAAACTAGCTTGACGATAATTCCCATGTGTCCTCAGGAGCTCCTTTCTCATTATTAGAAATTGTCCAGGCTTATCCTTTTCTACATAAAGGATTGGGCCACCTTGCTGCACTTTATTTACTTTATTTACTTGTTACTCATTACCATTTATCTTATCACAAAACTATCTATCACCTACAATTTCAGTGCTTGCAGAGAAAACCTTACTGAAAACCGCTTATCATTTCCTTCTGTTCCTCGTTGGGTTTGACACTCTTACTTATCAAAAGGACTATGATTGATCCCCTACACTTGTGGGTCATCAAGACTCTTTTCTGGCGACATTGCCGGGGAGTGTAGCGCTTTTGGTGAGTGGAACTTGGTAAGGAAACATTTATATAGTGTGCTGAAATTTTCTGTTACTAGTCACTATGGAAACTAATCCTTTGAGCGGCTTGTTCGGGGTATCTTCACCCCGACCAGAAGAGAAAAGAGTTGCTCCTCGACCTACTGAACTTTATGAAAATATTTACTTTGAGATTCCTTCGGGTATGATAGAGAAACTGCTAGCTAATCCATTTGCAGGAGATGGAACATTGCATCCCGATTTACACCTTATCTTTGTGGATGAAGTTTGTGCATTATTTAAGCTTGCAGGTATCCCCGAAGATGTTGTCAAAAGGAAGGTCTTCCCTTTATCTTTGAAGGGAAATACATTGACATGGTATAGGCTATGTGATGATACGAGATCTTGGAATTATAAGTGATTGAAGTTGGAATTTCACTAGAAGTTCTATCCTATGCATCTTGTTCATCGTGATCGTAATTACATATATAATTTTTGGCCTCGCGAAGGAGAAAGCATCGCTCAAGCTTGGGGGAGGCTTAAGTCAATGTTATATTCATGCCCCAATCATGAGCTCTCCCGGGAAATGATTATTCAAAACTTTTATGCTCGACTTTCTCTTGATAATCGCAACCTGCTCGATACTTCTTGTGCTGGTTCTTATATGCTGAAGACTATTGATTTCAAATGGGACTTATTGGAAAGAATTAAACGCAACTCTGAAAATTGGGGTTTCGATGATGGTAAGGAGTCAGGTATGACACCTAAGTTCGATTGTGTTAAATCTTTTATGGATACCGATGCTTTTCATGGATTTAGCGCTAAGTATGGACTTGACTCTGAGATAGTAGCTTCTTTCTGTGAAACTTTTGCTACTCACGTTGATCTCCCTAAAGAAAAGTGGTTTAAATATAATCCTCCTGTTGAAGTGAAAGTAGTTGAACCTATTACAATTGAAGAAAAGACTACACCTATAGTGATCCTATTGTTCCTACTACTTATGTTGAGAAACCTTCCTTTCCTGTTAGGATAAAGGATCATGCTAAAGCTTCTAATGATGTTCGTAAGAGTAATACTAGGACTTATACACCCCCTGAGCAAATCAATGTTGAACCTAGTATTGCTATGGTTAAAGATCTCTTGGATGATGATTTAGATGGGCATGTTATTTATTTATGTGGTGAAACTTCTAATATTTCTAGACCAGATACTAAGATACATAGACTTGTCGTAGGCATGCCTGTTATTTGTGTTAAAATAGGAGATCATTGTTATCATGGCTTATGTGATATGGGTGCTAGTGCTAGTGCAATACCTTATACCTTATATCAAGAAATTATGCACGACATTGCACCCGTTGAATTAGAAGACATTGATGTTACTATTAAGCTTGCTAATAGGGATACCATTAAACCTATTGGGATTGTTAGAGATGTTGAAGTCTTGTGTGGGAAGGTTAAATACCCTGCTGATTTTCTTGTTCTTGGTTCCCCACAAGATGATTTTTGTCCCATAATTTTTGGTAGACCCTTCTTGAATACAGCTAGTGCTAAGATTGATTGTGAAAAAGATACTGTCACCATTGGCATAGATGGTATGTCTCATGAGTTCAATTTTGCTAAGTTTCGTAGACAACCTTGTGATAGGGAACCACCTAGTAAGGATGAGATTATTGGTCTTGCTTCCATTGCTGTGCCTCCTACTGATCCGTTAGAACAATACTTGCTAGACCATGAAAATGATATGTTTATGAAGGAAAGAAGGGAAATAGATGAAGTGTTCCTTAAACAGGAACCTATGCTGAAACATAACCTTCCCGTTGAAATTCTTGGGGATCCCCCTCCACCCAAGGGTGATCCCGTGTTTGAACTCAAAACTTTACCTGATAATCTTAAGTATGCTTATCTTGATGAAAAGAAAATATATCCTGTTATTATTAGTGCTAACCTCTCAGAGCAAGAAGAAGAAAGATTATTGAAAACTCTGAAGAAGCACCGAGCAGCTATTGGATATACTCTGGATGATCTTAAGGGCATTATTCCCACATTATGCCAACACAAAATTACAGTGGAGAAAGATGCCAAGCCAGTTAGAGATCCTCAACCACGACTAAATCCCAAGATGAAAGAAGTGGTAAGAAAGGAGATACTAAAGCTCCTTGAGGCAGGTATTATTTATCCCGTTGCTGATAGTGAATGGGTAAGCCCTGTCCATTGTGATCCTAAAAACGGAGTTATTACCATTGTTCCTAATGATAAAGATGAACTGATCTCGCAAAGAATTATTACAGGTTATAGAATGGTAATTGATTTCCGTAAGTTAAATAAAGCTACTAAGAAAGATCATTACCCTTTACATTTTATTGATCAAATGCTAGAAAGACTATCCAAAGACACACATTTCTGCTTTCTAGATGGTTATCATGGCTTCTCTTAGATACATGTGTCAGCGAAGGATCAATCTAAAACTACTTTTACTTGCCCTTTTGGTACTTTTGCTTATAGACGTATGTTTATGTAATGCACCTGCTACCTTTCAAAGATGCATGATGGCTATATTCTCTGATTTTTGTGAAAAGATTTGTGAGGTATTCATGGATGACTTCTCCGTTTATGGATCCTCCTTTGATGATTGTTTAAGCAACCTTGATCGAGTTTTGCAGAGATGTGAAGACACTAGTCTCGTCCTGAATTGGGAAAAGTGTCACTTTATGGTTAATGAAGGCATTGTCTTGGGACATAAGATTTCCGAGAGAGGTATTGAAGTTGACAAAGCAAAGGTTGATGCTATTGAAAAGATGCCATGTCCCAAGGACATAAAAGGTATAAGAAGTTTCCTTGGTCATGCCGGTTTTTGTAGGAGGTTCATTAAGGACTTTTCTAAAATCACTAGGCCTCTGACTAATTTATTGCAAAAAGATATTCCTTTTGTCTTTGATGATGATTGTGTAGAAGCATTTGAAATACTTAAGAAAGCTTTGATCACTGCACCTATTGTTCAGCCACCTGATTGGAATTTACCTTTTGAAATTATGTGTGATGCTAGTGATTATGTTGTAGGTGCTGTTCTAGGGCAAAGAGTAGATAAGAAATTGAATGTTATGCAGTATGCTAGTAAGACTCTTGATACTGCCCAGAGAAATTATGCTACTACTGAAAAAGAGTTCTTAGCAGTTGTGTTTGCATGTGATAAGTTTAGACCTTATATTGTTGATTCCAAAGTTACTATTCACACTGATCATGCTGCTATTAAATATCTTATGGAAAAGAAAGATGCTAAGTCTAGGCTCATTAGATGGGTTCTCTTGCTCCAAGAATTTGATTTACATATTATTGATAGAAAGGGAGCTGAGAACCCTGTTGCAGACAAATTGTCTAGGTTAGAGAATGTTCTTGATGACCCACTGCCTATTGATGATAGTTTCCCTGATGAACAATTAGCGGTCATTAATGCTTCTCGTACTGCTCCTTGGTATGCTGATTATGCTAATTACATTGTTGCTAAATTTATACTGCCTAGTTTCACATAGCAGCAAAAGAAAAAGTTCTTTTATGATTTAAGACATTACTTTTGGGATGACCCACACCTTTATAAAGAAGGAGTAGGTGGTGTCATTAGACGTTGTGTGTCTGAGCATGAACAGGAATAGATTCTACGCAAGTGTCACTCTGAATCTTATGGAGGACACCACGCTGGAGATAGAACTGCACACAAGGTACTACAATCTGGTTTTTATTGGCCTACTCTCTTCAAAGATGCTCGTAAGTTTGTCTTATCTTGTGATGAATGCCAAAGAATAGGTAACATTAGTAGACGTCAAGAAATGCCTATGAATTATTCTCTTGTTGTTGAACCGTTTGATGTTTGGGGCTTTGATTATATGGGACCTTTTCCTGCCTCCAATGGTTATACACATATTTTAGTTGCTGTTGATTACGTTACTAAGTGGGTAGAAGCTATTCCAACTAGTAGTGCTGATCATAACACTTCTATTAAAATGCTTAAAGAAGTTATTTTTCCGAGGTTTGGAGTCCATAGATATCTTATGACTGATGGTGGTTCACATTTTATTCATGGTGATTTCCGTAAGATGCTTGCTAAGTATGATGTCAATCATAGAATCATATCTCCTTATCATCCGCAGTCTAGTGGTCAAGTAGAGTTGAGCAATAGAGAGCTCAAATTAATTTTGCAAAAGACTGTGAATAGATCTAGAAAGAATTGCTCCAAAAAACTTGATGATGCATTATGGGCCTATAGAACTACATAAAAAATCCTATGGGTATGTCTCCATATAAGATGGTTTACAGAAAAGCGTGTCATTTACCTCTTGAACTTGAACATAAGGCATATTGGGCTATTAAAGAGCTCAATTATGACTTCAAACTTGCCAGTGAGAAGAGGTTGTTTGATATTAGCTCACTTGATGAATGGAAAACCCAAGCATATGAGAATGCCAAGCTCTTCAAAGAAAAATTCAAACGCTGGCATGATAAGAGGATACAAAAGCGTGAGTTTAACGTAGGAGATTATGTATTATTGTTCAACTCTCGTTTAAGATTTTTTGCAGGAAAACTTCTCTCAAAATGGGAAGGTCCTTACGTTATCGAGGAGGTCTATCGTTCTGGTGCCATAAAAATCAACAACTTCGAAGGCACAAGTCCAAGGGTGGTAAACGGTCAAAGAATTAAACATTATATTTCAGGTAATCCTATCAATATTGAAACTAATATCATTGAAACCGTAACCCCTGAGGAATACATAATGGACACTTTCCAGAACGTTCTAGACTCCGAAAAGGAATAGGTATGTGGTACGGTAAGCAAACCAACTCCAAAACAACTCCAATGGCAATTTTTATCAGTTTTGGAATATTTAAGAATTTTAGGAAGAAACAAGTAGTCCGAAAGGGACACGAGGCCCCCACGAGAGTGGAGGGTGCGCCCCCTCCTACTGGGCGCGCCCCCTATCTCGTGGGCACCTCGTGTGCCTCCCGGACTCCGTTTTCTTGCACATTACGTATTTTGGTCGGTAAAAATTCATTATATATACTCCCGAAGGTTTTGACCACCATATCATGCAAATATCCTCTGTTTTCGTTTCGAGCTATTCCTGTTGCAGAATAAAGCAAGATGTCTTCTCAGGAGTCAGTCGGGGAGAGTCGGGTGTCTCACCCAACACCGGGTCCAGGAGCAAATAGCGATGCCTATCACTTTGGACCATCAACGGAGGATGAGATGGAGGCTGATTTGAAAAGGATAGATGCCATGGAGGAGGATCAAGAAGTTACCTCTCGTCTCCAAGCAGAATTCACTATGGGGGAACTACCTAGCCTGGCTATCCTTACTTCGGTCACCCCTTCTAACTTTAGATTTCTTTCTTATGAAAATATGAAAAAGAGTTTCACTTGTTCTCCAGAAGCTATGCAACATCCTTGGGTAAAAGGAGCTTTGGCCGTTACGGGCAAGCTTCGTAAAGAAATTATGGACCTCAAACAACAAGTCAACAAGCTCGAGGAGGAGAACCGTATCCTGAAGGGCGTCATCGCCAAGAAGATCATAACACCGACCATGAAGAAGGAGAAATAATCACATGGGTATGGGCACTCCCCTTGGCAACTGCCAAGCTTGGGGGAGGTGCCCCGGTATTGTATCACCATCACACCCCTATCTTTACCGTTTTATTTAGTTTGATCCTTTTAGTAGTATCTTGATCTAGTAGATTGAAGTTTTGATATCAAGTAGTTTGAGTTTTGATTTGTGATCTCTTTTTGTAATCGAGTCTGTGAGCTATCTATAATAAAGATCAGTGTTGAGTCAAGGGCTTTGCTATGTTGCTACGATCTTGAGAAAGTAGAAAGAATAAAAGAGTTCATATTGATCTTATGGATAGTGATAACTTCACACATAGAAAGTATGAGGCACAAAAATTGTTGAGAGTTGATGAACGTAGTTTTGGTCATCGTTGCAATTAATAGGAAGTGATAAGGAAAGAGGGGTTCACATACAAATATATTATCTTATAAACCTTTTTATAATTGGGAGCACTCATTAAGTATGACATGCTAAAGCAGTTGACGTTGGACAAGGAAGACAACGGAATGGTTTATGTTTTCGCGCATCTCAGTTAAAGTATATTTCCATTGACCTTCCAAACATGTTGAGCTTGCCTTTCCCCCTCATGCTAGCCAAATTCCTTGCACCAAGTAGAGATACTACTTGTGCTTCCAAACACCCTTAAACCCAGTTTTGCCATGAGAGTCCACCATACCTACCTATGGATTGAGTAAGATCCTTCAAGTAAGTTGTCATGTTGCAAGCAATAAAAATTGCTATCTAAATATGTATGACTTATTAGTGCAGAGAAAATAAGCTTTGTACGATCTTGTTATGGAAGTAATAAAAGCGACGGACTGCATAATAAAGGTCCACACATAAGGGGCAATATAAAGTGACGTTCTTTTGCATTAAGATTTTGTGCATCAACCCTAAACGCACATGACAACCTCTGCTTCCCTCTGCGAAGGGCCTGTCTTTTACTTTATGTTTTTACTTTATGCTTGAGTCAAGGTGATCCACACCTTTCCCTTTTTCATTTTATCCTTTGGCAAGCTCCTCGTGTTTGAAAGATCATGATATATATATCCAATTGGATGTTAGTTAGCATGGGCTATTATTGTTGACATCACCTAAAGATGAATACATTGGGAGGCAACACAATAAGCCCCTATCTTTCTCAGTGTCCGGCTGAAACTCCATAACCACAAGTATTGCGTGAGTGCTAGCAATTGTAGGAGACTACAAGATAGTTGAGTATGTGAACTTGCTGAAAAGCTCTATTGTTGACTCTTTCTGATGTTATTATAAATTGCAATTGCTTCAATGACTGAGATTATAGTTTGTTAGTTCCCAATGAAGTTTTTGAACCATACTTGACATTGTGAATTGATTGTCACTTGAGCATAGGAAATCATATGATAAAATCTACATATGTTGCTGTTATAAGAATGATCATGATGCCCTCATGTCCGTATTTTATTTTTTATCGACACCTCTATCTCTAAACATGTGGACATATTTTTCGATATCGGCTTCCGCTTGAGGACAAGCGAGGTCTAAGCTTGGGGGAGTTGATACGTCCATTTTGCATCATGCTTTATATCAATATTTATTGCATTATGGGCTGTTATTACACATTATATCTCAATACTTATGGCTATTCTCTCTTATTTTACAAGGTTTATCATGAAGAGGGGGAATGCCGGCAGCTGGAATTCCGGCTGGAAAAGGAGCAAACATTGGAAACCTATTCTGCACTGCTCCAAAAGTCCTGAAACTCCACGAAACATCTTTTTGGGATTAATAAGAATATTTGGGCGAAAGAAATATACCAGGGGGGCCACACCTCATCCAGGAGAGTGGGGGGCGCGCCCCCCTACTGGGCGCGCCCCCTATCTCCTGGACCCCCTGTTGGGCCCCGGTGTCCATCTTCTGCTATATTAGAGCTTTTACCCTGGAAAAAATCATGGGCAAACTTACGGGACGAAACTCTGCCGCCACGAGGCGGAACCTTGGCGGAACCAATCTAGGGCTCTGGCAGAGCTGTTCTGTCAGGGACACTTCCCTCCGAGAGGGGGAAATCATCACCAACGTCATCACCAACGATCCTCTCATCGGGAGGGGGTCAATCTCCATCAACATCTTCACCAGCACCATCTCCTCTCAAAACCCTAGTTCATCTCTTGTATCCAATCTTGTATCAAAACCACAAATTGGTACCTGTGGGTTGCTAGTAGTGTTGATTACTCCTTGTAGTTGATGCTAATTGGTTTACTTGGTGGAAGATCATATATTCAGATCCTTAATGCATATTATTACCCCTCTGATTATGAACATGAATATGCTTTGTGAGTAGTTACGTTTGTTCCTGAGGACATGGGTGAAGTCTTGCTATTAGTAGTCATGTGAATTTGGTATTCATTCGATATTTTGATGAGATGTATGTTGTCTTTTCCTCTAGTGGTGTTATGTGAACGTCGACTACATGACACTTCACCATTATTTGGGCCTAGAGGAAGGCATAGGGAGGTAATAAGTAGATGATGGGTTGCTAGAGTGACAGAAGCATAAACCCTAGTTTATGCGTTGCTTCGTTAGGGGCTGATTTGGATCCATATGTTTAATGTTGTGGTTAGTTTTACCTTAATACTTCTTTTGTAGTTGAGGATGCTTGCAATAGGGGTTAATCATAAGTGGGATGCTTGTCCAAGTAAGGGCAGTACCCAAGCACCGGTCCACCCACATATCAAATTATCAAAGTACCGAACGCGAATCATATGAACGTGATGAAAACTAGCTTGACGATAATTCCCATGTGTCCTCGGGAGCTCCTTTCTCATTATTAGAAATTGTCCAGGCTTATCCTTTGCTACATAAAGGATTAGGCCACCTTGCTGCACTTTATTTACTTTATTACTTGTTACTTGTTACCATTTATCTTATCACAAAACTATCTATCACCTACAATTTCAGTGCTTGCAGAGAAAACCTTACTGAAAACCGCTTATCATTTCCTTCTGCTCCTCATTGGGTTCGACACTCTTACTTATCGAAAGGACTACGATTGATCCCCTACACTTGTGGGTCATCATCAGCCACAAACGAATGTAGTACCAAACGAGCAACGGACAAAAGGTGGCATCTCACAAAGTAGCACACAAAGGAAAATCAAACAAGAAAAAGCAAAAACACTCCCTCTCTTGAAGCCTTAATGATCTATACTAATTCTCCCCCTTTGGCAACAAGTACCAATTCGAAGAAGTATAGTGCTAAATGTCTCTAGGCTCGATCTCCGGCATCTCCTGGTGGTGAAGTCCTCTGACTTGCAGCGCCGGTGTGCATCGATGTCATAGTAGAGAGAAGTGCATTTGCAAATGCCTTGGATGAAGTCTACAGGAATGGTGGAGGAGTAGCAACTGGTGGAGCAACTGACAGGGCCACTGAGGGTGTAGTAGCTGGAGCTAAAATTGTGGCTCTGGAAGTGTCTAGAACTGCTACCAGTCTGGGTGGGTCTGGAACTGAGTAGTCGTAGGAAGTACTGAACCATGATGCTCGTCATCATCACTACTTGCAAGCTTTGCCTCAGCCACCTCTTTCTCTAGTCTCTCGACAGTAGTTTGCATCTCTGTCACCTTGACATCCAGATCATAAAGTTTTGTCTCAACGATCCTCTCAAGACCCTTCTGGTTCTCTGTGATGTTGGCCAAACTCCGCTCGATCCTCTGAGTAGCTCAAAGAATATAGTTTATCTGATCTGCTTTGGTCTTCGGTGATGGAGTAGATGTGGTTCTGGGCTCTGCAGGCTTAGAAGCCTCTGCTCGTGCTTCTTTCTCTGCATGTGTTGCGGCCAAAGTGGGATGGGAACGATCCATCATCATAGTGTTGTCCTCCAACTCCGGCTTTAGCGGCAAATGCTCACGGTCAAGCAAATATGTCTTGTTACCAACCTTGGAGTTGATAAGCATTTGATGTGTGGAGCAAATCCACATGACCTTTTCTGATCCATGCAGTCCTTGTGATAGTCTCTACAATGAGATCCATGACCTTGAGTCAATCTGATTGATCAATATGATGAAGCGTATTGATGGAATGGCATCTGATCATTCTCTCATCTCTTGGCTTGGGCATCAAATTATGCCTCATGATCATGTTAGAGGTAGCAAGTCCTACCAAGAAATGATAAACTGAGCCTAGTTGTGAGACTCGAGATCATCCAAAGGAATTTCCTTGTACATGTTAGCCATGGAATTGTGATCCATCTTGTGCTTGGAATACACGTCAATGTCATTTTCCTCGGGCTCAGGTACATCTAGCAAAGCTGCCCATTCTTTAATAGTGGACTGATATCGAACACCTTCTGTCATCCAAACAATCTTCCCATCGGGATAGAAATGAGTTGTCGAGTAGAATTGCATGATCGTCTCATCATTCCAAGCAGTTAACTTCTTCCCTATGAACTCATCACGACCTATCATCTTGAAGCTCTCATGCACATAAGGAAAGTGATCTTCATTATCATCGATGATTTCCCAGTCCACCCATTTCATATCACTGACAATTGGCTTCTTGTCAAGTAGCACAGTCTCATAAAAGTCATGATGTTCCTTGGTGTGAAAGAGGTAGTCTACAACAATTCTTCTTCTTAGAACATATGGGTCTGACTCTCTCCACTTCATTGGGAATTTGTCCTTCCTCTCCTTCATGTTCTCAGCTACGGGATGTGTATCGTTCTGCTCAGGCAATCTGGGTCTCAGCTTTCTAGAACTGAAGGTTCATCATCAATAGCATTCTCAGGCACTGGGGCCTTCTTCTTCTCAGCTGCAGAGATGTTTCTAATAGTCTTTCCCTTGGGCTTGGTTGTAGCAGCTTTCTGAGTCTTGGAAGAGGTGGAAGCCTTCATAGCATCAACCATGAGCTTTTGTTGCTTGGCTGGAGGAGGCTCAATAGTCTTTGGAGCATCATCTCTCCTCATAGAAGTGGGCATGAATGTCACTTTGACAGATTCTTGTCTCACCCTCTTCCTGGTTTGTTGCC
Source organism: Triticum aestivum (assembly GCF_018294505.1). Taxonomy (NCBI): domain Eukaryota; kingdom Viridiplantae; phylum Streptophyta; class Magnoliopsida; order Poales; family Poaceae; genus Triticum; species Triticum aestivum. The sequence goes on along the minus strand of NC_057795.1, from coordinate 206,062,234 downwards.
TCTCTAGATTCTCTGATGCCTTGTCTTTCTTGGACCCAGGAACGTTTCTTACAACACTTCTCTCCTTAGTGCTAGTAGCAGTGCCATATTCCTTGCCAACAACAGATCTCCTTCTCTTGGAGGTGACCTCTTCAACAACAAAATCTTCATCCTCATCGTCTGAGTTCTTTTTCTTCCTAGTTCGTAAAGAGTAGAAACATAGATTTCAGAGACCAAAATCATAGAATCATAGGGATTGATTTGGATCGTAAAGTCATAGAATCATACAACAGAATCATGATTCTGACAACCTTGTTGGCCACAGCAGGAGGCAAGCTAGGAGAACTCCTTTCTCCCTCATGGTAACTCTCCTATGGACTAGATCATGCATCAAGTTCAACACTATGCTCTGCAGATCTGTTCTGGCTGTCACTGAGGTCTGACATGTTGACACATGCACCTATGAAGTAGAGTGGGTAGAGTGCAATAGATGAGCATAACAAAAACACAACATTTTGCCAAAGTTTTGAGTTAAAATTTTAGTTTTAGGTTTTCACAGAAATCATTTTAGAAATTCTGAGTAGATCATCTCGGAAGCTCCGAAGCAATAACAAAGACTTGGACACATAGTCTCAGTCTAACCAAATTATGTTTTGGTCTCTCCGACATGCTAGGGTTCTACTCATATTTTAGACTTGGGCCCACCGATTCGTACCACTCGGTGACACCGAGATGTACAATGTGCAATGGCCAGAGGCCAAATCGATGAGTCTGATTCTCTCTATTCGGTCTATCCGAGATGAGTTCTGCGCAAACCTAACCATAATTTTTTTCGCTCAAATCTACTTCCACGGAGTTTTGATGGAATAGAAATCTCAATCAGTGGGAACATTGCGTGCGCAATTACTCTAGTGCATAGAATCAGAAAGTAGAAGCACTAGGGGATCGAATCTCACCCTAACTCCATGGAGATCCTCTACGGCGGCAACGACGGTGAGGAATATCATTGGCGCCATGGAAGCCGGTGGCGAGGGCGTGCTAGATACTAGTAGATGATCTGAGGACAATGGGCGACGGCAGGAACAAGGTGCGGGGGAACAAACCCATTGAGAAATCTCGACGTACGGTCCGCACAAATATATACCCGTAAGCTATTGGTGAGACCGACTGAAACGAATTGGGCATTGATATGTGTAACTGCTATGAGCATATCGACTCGGTGGCACTGAGAATTTCAAATCAGTTTCTCCGAGATAGAAAATCATATCAGTCCAAGTGATTTAGGTGAGACCGAATGGTTGTGGGTTGGTATATTAATGACCCACAAGTATAGGGGATCTATCTTAGTCCTTTCGATAAGTAAGAGTGTCGAACCCAGCAAGGAGTTGAAGGAAATGACAAGCGGTTTTTAGAAGATATTTTCTGCAGGCACTGAAATTATCGGTAACAGATAGTTTTGTAGTAAGATAACTCGTAATGGGTAACAAGTAATAAGTGTAGCAAAGGTGCAGCAAGCTGGCCCAATCCTTTTTGTAACAAAGGATGAGCTTGGACGAACTCTTACATAAAGCAAAGCACTCCCGAGGACACATGGGTATTACTGTCAAGTTATTTTTCATCATGCTCATATGATTCGCATTCGTTACTTTGATAATTTGATATGTGGGTGGACCGGTGCTTGGGTGTTGTCCTTACTTGGACAAGCCTCCCACTTATGATTAACCCCTCTCGCAAGCATGCTCAACTATGAAAGAGAATTAAGATAAATCTAACCATAGCATGAAACATGCGGATCCAAATCAGCCCCTTACGAAGCAACACATAAACTAGGGTTTAAACTTCTGTCACTCCAACAACCCATCATCTACTTATTACTTCCCAATGCCTCCCCCTAGGCCCAAATCATGGATAAGTGTCATGTAATCGATGTTTACATAACACCACTAGAGGAAATACAACATACATCTCATCAAAGTATTGAACGAATACCAAATTCACATGATTACGTATGACAAGACTTCTCCCATGTCCTCGGGAACAAAAGTAACTACTCACAAAACATGATCATGTTCAAGATTAGAGGGGTATTGAATATCACTAAGGATCTAAACATATGATCTTCCACCAAGTAAACCAACTAGCATCAACTACAAGGAGTAATCAACACTACTAGCAACCCATAGGTACCAATTCTGAGGTTTTGAGACAAAGATTGAATACAAGAGATGAACTAGGGTTTGAGAGGAGATGGTGTCGGTGAAGATGTTGATGAAGATTGACCCTCCCTTGATTAAAGGATCGATGATGATGATGATGATGATGATGATGGCTTTGATTTCCCCCTCCCGAAGGGAAGTTTCCCCAGCAGAACAGCTCCGTCGGAGCCTTAGATTGGTTCTGCCCAGGTTCCGCATCAAGACGGTGGCGCTTCATCCCGAAAGCTTCCTTATGATTTTTTCTAGGTCAAAAGCCTCCATATAGCAGAAGATGGGCACCGGTTGATGGCCAGGGGCCCCACAAGCCCTGGGGACACGCCCTGGGGGGTAGGGCGCGCCCCTAGGCTTGTGGCCACCTGGTGGGTCCCCTTCTGTAGTTTCTTCGCCCAATATTTTTTATATATTCCAAAATAATTCTCCGTAAAGTCATTTGGAGTTGTGCAGAATAGGTATCTTAATTTCTCCTTTCCGGTCTAGAATTTCACCTGTCAACATTCTCCCTCTTCATGCAAACCTTGTAAAATAAGAGAGAAAAGGCATAAGTATTGTACCATAATGTGAAATAATAGCCCATAATGCAATAAATGTTAACATAAAAACATGATGCAAAATCGACGTATCAACTCCCCCAAGTTTAGACCTCGCTTGTCCTCAAGCGAAAGCCAAAATCGATAATCATATCCACATGTTTAGATATAGAGGTGTCGATAAAATAAAATATGCACATGAGGGCATCATGATCATCTTTAGAACAGCAACATATTGCCATATAACTTCTTATCACTACAAAAGAAGACACATCCGTGACATTTTGGGCCGAACGCATTTTTTTCTGTCATACTTATGACACTTCTATGACGATAATTGTGACAAAACCCGGTATCATCATAGATGTGGTGGGCTCCTACTTCTATGACAAAAAATCATGACAGAAAATGGGCTTTTCGTCCTAGGCGGGCCGGAGACGCGGCTGCATGACATTCTTTGGGCCATCCATGATGGAAAAAACCATGGTAGAAGCGAGGGCGAGGAAAATTTCGAGAGTTCCCGGTTACGGTGGGTGGTTGGGGGCCGAGCGATGCGCGTTTCTCTCGTACCACATACGCGTGTGTGTGCGAGGCGTTGGGATCTAACTGAACCCGAGCGAGGCGTCGCCTAACTGAACTCGAGCGATTGCACTGCAGGGTACGCGTTACTAAACCGAGAGATCAAGCGATTCCTTCACTACTGCTGCTAACTAAAGGCGATCGATGCTGCCTCTGGATGAACACTAGGCGTTGCTGGGGGGTTTGGATGAACAGTGAGCGGTGGGGGTGGATGAACAGCATCCCCATGGTGTTGCCTCTGGATGAACAGGACCCCGATTGATCGAGCCGGTTGGGGCTGGATGAACAGGACCCCGTGGAGGGCTGGATGAATAGGATGACCCCGTGGAGGGCTGGATGAACAGTAGATGGTGGAGGGGTGGATGAACTGTAGCCCGTGGAGGGGTCGTTCAACAGGAGCCCGTGGAGAGGGCTGGTTGAACAGTAGCCGATGGAGTAGCACGCGGTGGAGGCTGGATGAACAGGAGCCCGTGGATGAACAGTCGCAGGTGGAGGCTGGAGGAGGTCGACGGTGGATGAACAGTAGCCTGTGGAGGTTGGAGGAGGTCGACGGTGGAGATGAAAAGTATCTCGTGGAGTCCCATTTTGCGGTACGCCACACCACTCCTGATGAACAGGACCTCCGTTTCGACTGTAGCGCTCCAACACAAGTCCGTTTCCTCCGTTTTGCGGTATGCCACACCCTTCCCGATTAACAGGACCCCGTTTTGACCATAGGAGACCCAACACAAGTCTGTTTCCTCCATTTTACGGTACGCCAAACTCCTCCCGATGAACAGGATCCCGTTTCGAACATGGCCGGTCGAACACAAGGGCGTTTCCTCCGTTCTGCGGTACGCTAGGCCTCGTTTCCATCGGTTGTTCCGCCCAAGCCGGTTGGCTCCCACGCATTCTGTTGCCTCCCGATGAACACGACGCATTACGTTGCCTCCCCATGAACACGACGACAATGCAGCTTCTCCATTCCGACCCAGCCATATACACGAGCCCTGGCCGTACGTATGCGCGAGTAGGCGTTCGAGACCCCGCCCGTATGTACGTAAGTGGTCGTATTTTCTTTCTTGCACACTAGCTGTTGTACATACGTGTACATGCTATGTGTGCGCCTCTACTACGACATGTGCGCGCCTCTACATCGACCAGTATGTACGTACATGTTTGCGACCAGAATGACAACACTACGTACGCTTCGACCAGGTGGGTCCCGACTGTTAGGCACTTCCTTGCGTGCGAAGATGTAGCTGGTGGGTCCCAGCAGTCAGGGGGGCAAATCGTTTTTTTCTTGCCCGGACGCACTTCCTTGTGTGCAAAGACGTAGCTGGTGGGTCCCAGCAGTCAGGGGGGAAATGTTTTTTTCACGAAATACGGTGGCCCGTCCGGTGGGTCCCTGCTGTCAGGTGGAGGAATAATTATCTTGCGCGTAATAAGGAGGCACTTCCTTGCGGCCGCCGAGGACCCAGCTGTCAGCCTCTCCACGTACAGTACTCTTCCGATGGAAGTCCTTTCTTGAACATGTTGACCACGCCGGGTGGAGAGCACCAGGGCGGTGGACGACGGCGAGGCCTAGGAAGGGGATGACGCGAAGCCAGGGAAGACGCGGCAGTGGAAGCCGGCATGGAGAGGAGTACGAGGGTTCACTGGTTCGGCTGCGGTGTGAGGTTGCCGTCGCCGTAGGGCCTGGCCAGCGGTGGGAATAGTAGGGGCGATGAGGCCTCTACGGCAGCACAGCCGGCCACGGGAGGGAGGAGCATGCGGCACAACTGGCGCTGCTTTGGGCGGCTGGAGCAAGAAGACCAGAGGTTGAAGAAGCACTACGGCCGTTGGATGGACATCGTACGGTCACTGGAGCTAGAATCATTCATATTGACTAAGTTGACAAAGCCCTCCGTCCCCGTCAACTTAGTTGGCCCACAAGTCAGCCTCCCACTATGGTGGGTCCCAGCTAGCAGGGGGTATTCATTTTTTTGTACATAATAAGGAGGCACTTCCTTGCGTGCGGAGATATAGCTGGTGGGCCCGACCTGTTAGCGGGGGGGAACATTTTTTCGTGAAATACAGAGGCCCTTCCGGTGGATCCCAGCTGTCAGGTGGAGGAATCATTATTTTGCACGTAATAAGGAGGCATTTCCTTGTGTGCGACCATGGACCCAGCTGTCAGCCTCTCCACGTACAGTCCACGTCCGATGGATGTCGTTCGTTGACCACGTTGACCAGGCCGTGCCGAGAGCACCATGGTGGTGGACGACGGCGAGGCCTAGGAAGGGAATGACACGGAGCCAGGGAAGACTCGGCAATGGTTGCCCACACGGTGGGGAGTACGAGGGTTTACTGGTCCGGCTGCTGTCGCCGGAAAATAACAGGAGGTGTGGGTGAGTAGAGGAATGGCCTGGCCAGCAATGAATTAGGATGGGGCGGTGCGGCCTGGGCGGCAGCACAGCCGGCCACGGGAGGCGGGAGCAGGTAGTCCCACCGGTGCTGGTTTGGGCAGCTGGAGCAAGAAGATCAGATATTGAAGAAGCAGCACGGCCGTTGGATTAACATCCAATGGTCACTGCTGCTAGAATCGTTTGTGGACTAAGTTGACAAAGCCTTTCGTACACGTCAACCTAGTAGACCCACAAGTTAGCCTCCAAATCTGTCCCAAACAGCATACAGCCCGAAATTTCTAGCCAGATTCAAATTAATTTTAAAACTAAATATACCTTAATTTAAATTCAATGAAATTTTACCCGCACAAAAACAATGAAATTTAAAATATCAAAATCCAAAAGAAAAAAGTATTTTGGAACTAATTGCCTATTTGCTGTATTTTTTCATTTTACAGCCCATTTATTATTACTTATAGCCCATTTTCTGGGCAAAATGCATCCCTCCTCGTCTTGAAAGATTTCTGGCCCAGCAGGGTGTAGAAAAGCAAGTAGGCCTACGTTGGTTATTCTGCAAAAAACAAAATAGCTGGCTAGCCATTTTCAGAAAGGAAAAAAACAAACTGGGCTGGTCATGTGCTAAACATATGAAATAAAAGCCTGGGCTAGATGGGCCACAGGTCCCACACAACCCAGTTGATACCCTTCTTCGTCCCGAAAAAACAAAATTATTGCGCGCGCTGCTGGGTCCCTATTGTCATCCTCACCACATACAGTCATCTCCTTATTCCTCTCGGTTGTTGACCATGTTGACAACACCAGAGGGCGGCGCCACGGCGAGCGAACCAAGGCGGAGGACGATGGTGAGGCCTCGGACGGGAACGAACAGGAGTCGGGGAAGATGCGCAGAGTTTTAGGGTGCGATGTGGCCATGATGCGTGCGCGGCAGCACAGCCAGCCGTGGGAGGCGAGAGCAGACGGTCCCGCCGGCGCTGGTTTGGCTTTGGCGGCTCGAGGAAGAAGAGACTGAAGAAACACGACAGACGTTGAATGTCAATCCAACGGTCAAGGTTGGCACAATCGTTTGTTGACTAAGCCGACACCAAGTAGCATACTTTTATATATATAGGAAGAAAAGAAAAACTGGGCTCGTTCACGTGATAACATTCCTGAAACTGCGACCGTTTGATCTTGTGTCGCAACTAAAACTGCGAGGAAAATGTGTTCGTCTGCCGTCGTCCTCCCAGGGAACGTTCGCCACATAAGTGACTAGCACCCTTGGTTTTCAACCGAGATGTCTTGGGTTGAAGTCCCAAGAAGTCTCAATTTTGTCATCCTTCCTTCCTCGCAAAAAAGGGAAAGAAAATCAAAGACTTGAGAAGGCGTATAGAACAAGCTAGTGTACCAGTAAAGAGACGTTGCTGAGTTTTAGAAAAAAGAGAGACGTGCTCCTGTAGCTGGTTCGAATCCAAACCTAGACTATGACTATATATGGTGCTATGCTACTCTACAAGTAATGAAACTGACATATCCAACGTTCGCTTCTCCTCTTCTCTACTTACTCTGCCTAGCATCAAAAGCTCTGGCCGTAGCAACCATGTCCGTTGGCTGCTCATCCACCTGCTCTTCAGCAGGCAACAACCAGATATGCACCAAGTCACCACCCGTACCATCGCATGTGGGTCTCATCACACCCCCGCCGGCACGCTCATTGCAGCCTATTGCTCATTGCAACCCGCTGCCGTTGGTGTGGTGCCACTACTGCAAATCACGCAGAGTCATCTGTCGCGTCTCAACCACAATCCTCAACCCTGGCTGAGTCTTCTACAAATGCCCGAATCATGGGGTAATAATATGTTTAAGTGTTGTTCTGCTACTTTCAGTTGCTGATTTTTCTAATAGTTTGGTTGAAGATCTTCCAATTTGATTCGTGCAGAAAAGGGAAGATTCGTGCGATTTGTATTTCTGGGAAGTTGCTGATGTGGGGGAATGCAACTACGCTAAATATTTGGTTAGCCGAGGAATCCCAATACCAGTAGGTTGGGGTGTTGGACAAGTAATTGAAGGAATGACAGAAGAGGAAGATGCAGAGCAGAAGGTTAAAGATGCAGTTCCTCTGATCATGGCCAAGCAACAGCTGTTGAACGGCCTTGACAGCAATGAGGAGATGAAAGAGCTTGTGAAGATAATGGGCAAAATCAATGTGCTCTGTAGGATGATTGTCTCTTTATTTGCAGCGTATGTAGCACTCGTGATGTATTCAGTGGCTATGACATGAGCACTTTGCTGAAACTAGTAATGAATGAAACCTGTGTAGCAGGCTGGGCGTAGTGTTGTGAACATCTAATGATTTCTATTAACGGAAATCAGGGGGTATCCCATTTTGCTCATAAATAAATAAATAGTAGAGGCCCTTTTGGTAATAAATAAATAAATTAGCAGAGGCTCTGTCGGGTCAGCTTTGTTCTCATTCGAAGACATCGAGAAAATTGCAGTCCAACAGCAAACTATGTCATCAAATTTAAGTTTCACGGCCAAATATGAGTACAACTAAACAACAATGTCATCATGTTTTAGTCATCATACAATCACCAACACAAATCAGCATACATAACAAGTGATGTTCTCACAGCAAAATACTAAACAACATGTTCATCAGGTTTCAGTTGTCATGGCAAACACAATTTCACATAGTAGATAAAAAACGTCTTCTGACAGGCAAATACGGCAAAAGCAATGTAATCATCATCCGCAGCAGCAACGTCAACATCTTTGCCATGTGTATCAGTCTGAATCGTAATTCCCCATGGTGTCATCTTCTTCTTCGTCCTCAACGTCCTTGAACGTTGGCTTCTTCTTGATCAACTCTTGTATGTCCACAGCATGACAGGCAATCTTTTCGACGGCGTCATTGGCGTGATGGTTCTCAAAGATATTAGGAATATATGTGTTATCTTGTACATCAGGAGCAGTGTAAGCATCATCTTGTTGTGCAACTTCATTAAACGAATTCCTCTGCTCAAACCTTTGCAATACTCTCCAGTCGTCGCTACGTGCAAATGTGTCTTCCAAGAAAAATATCTATGTTGCTTGATTTGCCAAAACAAAAGGCTTGTTGGTCTGGTACGCTGCCTTGACACTGATGGATTTGAAATAATCATCAGCTCTGGGTTTTGCGATCCTGGAAAATAGGCTATACCAACGATAGCACAACAGAACCACACACCGATGATCCTCGAAACTAGAGATATACTGCAACTGAACAATCTCTGTTATGTTAGCATACATTTCAGTTGTCTCTTTGTCATACGTATCCGTGCTCATGATGGCACTGTTTTGTGTCTTCCTACCTTTGTATCTTGCAAGGGTGTTGTAGCGCACATCTCCAACAACGCAAGATTCGTAATGTCTTACCCGAGTATTAGGACCCATTGCTAGTGAGTAAAGGGCATCATCAACTACCTGCCCATCCTCCCGCATCTTCTTAACCTATGGTTAGAAAATAGACAAGCTGATCATCTTATGTACTCAATACATTAAAAAAATTGACGGTGCAATTCAAAATCTTACATGGCTCTTGAACCATTTCGCAAATCCTGCCATAACCAGTTTGTCAATGTTTCTTGGATTTTGCGGTAGTAACTCCTTTTTGTAGATGTTGCGCAACATAGTGATTGCGTCAAACATCTCAATATGTAAGAACGTGCTGCAAGTTTAGTAGATTACGATGTATAAGCTGCAGTACTTAGCACTTACTTGATATAAGGTAGTATCTCAGGATAGTTATTCAACACATACCAAACCATTTTGTCCAAATCTTTAGGTTTGTCCTCTTGTCGACTCTTCCCCATAACTCGAACAGAATAATCGAAAACATTGAGCCCGGGATTGTCTTCACCCACCTCTTTGCTAAGCTGATCAGCTATTTCAATGTATTTTGAGCAGAATGTCAACGCTTCTGTAGCAACGTAGGCCTCTGCAATGGAACCCTCGGGTCTAGTTCTGTTCCTAACATAGCCCTTGAAAGTGCCTAGTCGCCTTTTAATAGGGTACATCCAGCCATACTGTACTGGACCTCTAAGTAGTGCCTCATCAGGTAGATGAATAGCCAAATGCACCATCACATCAAAGAAGGCTGGAGGATATATCTTCTCAAGGTCGCATAGGATAGTTGGTATCTTGTCTCTAAGACGCTCCAAAGCATCTATCCTGATATTTCTACTGCAGAGTTCCCTGAAGAATTGTCCCAACTCTGCAACTGCTCTGTATAAGTCAGGGCGGCCCAATCCTCTAAGGATAACAAGTAAAACCCTTTGAAGTAGGATGTGGTAGTCATGAGTTTTCAACCCTTGTACCTTGTTTCCATCTGCACTGACTCTCCTTTCAGGGTTGGAAGCAAATCCATGTGGGAATTTCACACGTGACAGGACCTCGTAGAATTCTTTTCTTTTTACCTTGTCCAAGACATACACAACTGGTGCCATATCCTGTGGTTTACCTTCATCTTGCACCTGCAAATCCTGTCTGATACCCAGGTGTGTCAAATCAATCCTAAATTTTAAGGTATCTTTCATCTTGACTTCAATATTAAGAAGTGTGTCGATAATGCTGTCACATATATTTTTCTCAATGTGCATCACATTAGATTATACGGTGGATCCAAATCTTTCCAATACTCCAAGTCCCACAAAGTGGACCTGCGGGTAAACAATAATCTCTCTTCTGCCCTGCCATGCTTCCTTTTCCCGCTACCATTACCAGGATGGTTTCCTAGTGTAATATGCCTGACCTTCTCTAATTCCACTTGCAACTCATCGGTGGTGAGCCTCTTTGGCGCATCACGGTTTTCATGCTTTGCATTGAACACATGTCTTCGGTATTTTGTAGGATGTGGCTTGTCCTTGGCAAGGAAACGGCGGTGTCCAATGTAACAGATCTTGCTAAGTATTACGTATGACAGCGGATTCTTGTCACAGCGAACACATGCATTGTAACCATGTGTCATTCTCACTGACATAGTGCCCAAAGCCGAATAATCATGGATGCACCAAATTATAATAGCACGCAGAAAGAAATCAGCTGGTGGGCTGCTATATAGGTCTCGAGTGCGAACACTCCTCCATAGTTGTTGAAGTTCCTCCACAAGAGGCTCCATGAACAAATCAAAATCCTTTCCAGGACTTTTTGGACCTGGGATGAGCAAGGCCATCATGTAGTTTGATTCTTTGGTGCAGACATTTGGAGGCATGTTGTAAGGGATAACAAGCACTGACCACATGCTATATGTGGCGCTCTGGTGGCCAAATGGGGTAAATCCATCTGAAGCTAAGCCAAGTCTAACGTTTCTCAGGTCAGCAGCAAACTTTTTGTGTTTATGATTGAAGCTTTTCCACTCACTACCATGAGATGGATGGCTCATTACATTATGATCTCTGTACTCCTGGTTCCTAGAATGCCACAGTACATCCTCTCTTGTTTCAGCATCATGAAACAACCTCTGCAATCTTGGTATAATTGGAAAATGTCTCTGAACATTATGAGGAATCCTCTTCACAGCATCGCCATCTTTCCATCTTGATGATTTGCATTTCGGGCATTCACTTAAGTTGGCATAATCCTTCCAGAATAGAACACAATTATTCTTACAAACATGGATCATATCATATCCAATTCCAACTGCACAAAGGAAATTCTTCATTTTACTATAGGTGTGTGGCAGCTCCGACGCATCTGGGAAAGATTTGAGGAAAGCAGCCAACATCGCATTGAATGATTTGTTGGTCATCCGCTCACATGTCTTCACCTGAAGAAAGGTGACCATAGCTGAGAATACTGACAGCTTATTTCCTGGGGGGACGGCCACGTTGCATTGTTCCAACATGCGGGCCCACCATTTTTCTTCTGCAGGTGAAAGTTAATGGAATGCACGAGCATTTCGTAGCATTGTTTCAATGTTGGTCAAACTCACTGGCTCCGCCAACACCACCTCCTCCTCCTCTTCCACCTGAGCATCAGGCAGATCAAGATGGTGATCTGCTGCTTCCACGTAGTCAATAACATTGACGTTCACAGTTTCACCATGATGAACCCACCTAGTATATGTGACCGACATCCCATACAAGTGTAGATGATTTTGCACAGTTGACTGGGGTCTTGTAACTGAATTCATACAACTCCTACACGGGCAGAGCATATCTGATTTCGGACCACCATACTCAGCTATGATAAAGTTCATGAAGTTTTCAACCCCCTCAACATATGCAGCGGAGAATCTTTGAGCAGAAGTTATCCAAGTCATGTCCATTTGTTAGACATACAAATTAGTTTTTCTACTAGATATTACAAGAAAAACATATATGCTTTTTATGAAGTCCAGAAAAATATACCTAGGTCGATGTCTAAAGCTATGGCAAGATATTTGGACGAGCAGATCTAAGTAACGAAATATATGTAAAGCTAATTCAGCAAACAGATTTGACTGCTAAATTATGGCAGGCTGTTTCAGCAGTCAATGAGACCAAGCACACAGCCATCAAACTATCGAAGGCCCTCGCAGCAACAAAGATCGAGTATAAAACGGTGTAGAGCTATTTCACCTAACAGATTGGCTACTAGACCATGGCAATCTATGTCACAATAAATATATGGCAGGATATTTTAGCAATTAATCGGCCTTGGCATGTCATCTCAACTAAGCAGATTGAGTGCAGAACAGGGCAAGGAAGCTTCTTAAGCAGAGCATATTGACTGTAAACTACTTTGGCAAATAGTGAGATTAATAACGTCTATCAGCTAACATTCAGCGCTACACCGACATGCATGGGGACTCAGTCTAGAATGCGCGTACTGTGGGAGAAGCTGACCGCCATGCGTCTCCACACGAACGTCGCCAGCGGTGGCGACGCTGACCTCCGTGCGCCTCCACAAGAACGTCACCAGTGGTGGCGGCGCGGACCGCCGTGCGCCTCCACAAGAACGTCGCCAGCGGTGGCGGCGTGGCTAGAGGATGCCAGTCTATGAGAGCGTGCTGTGGGAGCGAGAGGATCACCATGCGTCCCCTCGATGAACCGCGGCGCCGACGTATCGGCACGGCGGGGAGGGCGGCTTTGGCAGAGCGAATGGAGTGGAGGGGGACGGGGGGGAGGGTGTTTGGGGAATATTATTGGTTAGTTGGCCGAAGAGCGGTTGAATCTAAGATTTGGGGGGAATTTTTGGGTGGGGAGGAGGATTTTCGCGCGGTGGGCGGGGGGAGTTTGGTGCATGGTCGGTTTCTCCAAGTGCAGTCCCACGTGTCAGTGAAGAGGCAAGCCAAAGCGCGTTCCATTTGCGTGAGTCGTGTGCAGGACCGAACGTGTGCGGGTGCAATGCGACTGTGACAGGAGTGCTGTGAGTGTACCGCCTTTTTCCTTTTAAACTAGGTGCTTCACCCCCTCAAAAAAAACTTGTTTCTTCACGTGATCCATCGATACTACTACTAGTAATCCGGTAATCCTGACTAAAACGGCGTTGCCGGGTCTTTTCCCGCGTGATATGCTGGGAGGTTGGCTTAGTTGGTTTTTTTAGGACGAGTAATGCTACACCTACGTAATCCCAGTTACGTAATTAATGTAATGTGAAACGTGTGAGCTATTGATTGTAGATTGGGGGGAGGGAGGGGCCCACCACCATGAAAATCAGGGGAGGAGAGAGAGAGGCTATTTATGTTAACCTTTTCGTAGGTTCCCGTAGATGTAGAAATATGTGAAATGCGTGAATGTGTAGTGGACGTACTATTGGAGTGCCTAAGATAAATTATGTATGTATAGACCCTATGTGTTTATTTTACTTTGCAAGTTAGCTTTGTCTCGGTTCAATAAAAAGCAGAGTTGGTGATGATGGTGTGCCTGTCATCCTGCAATATAGGCCGTTCGATCTATATCTAACGGATAGGAAGGAAACTATGACAATTTACCCGCACTCCTCTCCACATTTGTAGATAAGGCCTTCCCTCATTCATCCTTTTCTCCCACAAGATCTTGATCTCCCATGCAACGCACGGGCATCTTGCTAGTACTCCTACAATATACTATATTATTGTGAAAGTTCATATACACCGGCCGAGATTAATGCAAACACGGCAGATTTTCATTACATTTCGAACTTTTATAGGACAGAAAAATAAAAGAAACCCGACCCTAAACCTATTCTACAGCGGCGACCGACATCCTCCATCTGCGATCTCTATGTACGGGGGCGGGGTTCAAGACCCGTGAAGTGAAGGTGTGGTCTCCAACGAGGAAGAGTAGAACACGGTATACGGACCAGGCAGTTGGCACACCATGCCCTGCCGCCTCGCATGCCCTACTCATCCTCGGAGGAGTCCCTGACCTCGGCGGTGTCGGACATTGGACGGAGGCAAGTAGGACACGTGGCTGACGGTGCTCCCATCGTTGGCCGCCAGCGTGGCCACCGCTTGTGCGGTCGCGTCCGTGTCCGGCTATGCCGCTATTGCATCGCGAGAGGCGACTTGAGCGAGGGCGGTGACCTCGAGCTTCATCCCCGAAGACAAGCTCTCCCGCGGAGCATTCGTGCTTGAGGTCATGGCGGATGTGGTGCCAGGTAGGAGGACGATGCGCTATGGTGTGGAGGTTAGCTGGGCGTTGCCGCTTTAAGTAGCGCATTCCAATGAGGCCAAGCGTCCGGGTGCGTCATTTAGTCGCCGGAGTTGGTTCCTCGGGCACCGAGCCTCTTAACGACGGCATACAAACAGACGGCATGAATGCGGGCAGCTGGCGCCGGCTGGGAACGCACCGCGTGATGGTGCGAGGGACGAGGGTTTTTGGTGTGCCACGGTAGCCAGCTGCGGTCGTGGCAATGTTGGAGATGCCCTTTGCTCACATGTGATCCCCGCATGTCATTGAAAAAGCAAGACGACCAGGCATGGTCTCAGGTCCTGAGGATGCAGTTGGCCACGCTACACCACTCCGCGGACGCGTCGCCGCGCCCCGTGCATCCTCGATGAGCTGGGTGTTGGGGTGTGTTTGCATTGTGGCCAAAGTGCACCTTACCAAAATTTTGGTCATGACCTAAAGATTGGTCTTTGTTTGGATGGTTGCCATTTTTTGGCATGCCAATGAACGCTAGCCAACTCTAGTTCATTTTTCTTGCCAATGTCGGCCAAATCATGGGCAACCAATACCTCAACCAAAATTTTGGCTACCCAATGCTTTGATGGGGCAACCTTGGGCACAAACCAAACATATTGTTGGTCATGCCACAACACTAACGCCACCCTCGACACACTGAAACCGACCGTGTCTAGCAACGATGAGTGTGTCTCTCACCGCGGCCGCCGTGTCCAGAGGCGGTGCTGGAACTGCGCCACGTTGTTGGCCCCCACGACCCACATGAACAGTCATTGCTGGCGAGGAGGTCGTGGGCCAGCTCCTCCATTGGACTAGTCTGCGCTACTTCGTCCCGACGGGTGTGCCCCACATGTCGGTTTCCCTGTTTTCCCGGCCATATTCGAGTGTCAGTGCTCCGCGTTGTGCATTAGGCCTTTCACTACATAGGCCAAGCGAGACAACTTATTGTTTATTTGAGCTGTTCAAGTATAATCATGTGGCGTTTGCTTATTTCTCATTCCTCTCCAACCCTCTTCTCCATCAATCATGTCGCCCTCTGGTCGAGTCCATCCTCCCGCATACCTCATTTGAACATTCCGCCAAGTATCATTCGCATGTGGGCCTAGACCATGCTTGTATTTCCAATGTTGTAATTTGCCCGACATGCATACAAACAAATGGTTCGCTTAAAGTTTCACTTTGCCTCCACTATGTGTCGCTTCGCATCTTAGTTTTGACATCGCATTCGGTTCATGCCTCGACACATGTTGACAAGATCGATTGATGTTCAGAGATCAATTGCGTGTCGTGCAAGGAGATAAAGGTTTGGTCAGTTTCTATGATAGAAATGACCCGCGGGGGGGTCTGTGGGGATCAGAGGGAGTATATTGTACGTTCATAAGCGAAACGAACATATTGTACCCACCCTAGTCCTCTTTCAATCGATCTCCAGACCCCGAGATGAAATCGAGAGAGAACGAGTGGGGGCACGTGATACCTAAGGCGGATCCAAAATTTTGAACCGGTGATCATAGCATCCGCAAATCATATATAAAGGGTATTCAATGTTCGTTTCATTTTTGAACGTACAATATACTCCCTCCTATCCTTTCTAGTTTATATATAAGTTTTATGTGTAGTCAAAGTATCTCTACTTCGATCAAAAAAGTATCAAGATTCAACAACACCCAATCAATATTGTTAGATTCGTACGTACTCCTAGATTTGTACTCGAGATGGTTTCCAATTTGTTTTCAACCACGTGAATGTGCTTGTTCTCGCGCATGCTCTTCCTACTAGGATTTCGCCACGTATAGCCAGTCCAATAGTAACTTTTTTTAAGCTCCTTGTCCAATAGTACTAATGGAGTACTAACAACATCTGTACTAGAGTATGCAGTGCTCATAGTAGTACTCCCTCCTTCCATTTATATAGGGCCTATGTGGAGAAGAGAGATGTGAAAAAGTAAGGGGAGTGATCTCTCATGCAAGAGCCTAGCTATATACGCATTCCTAGTTAAATACAATAAATATGAAGAAAGAGATAGAGAGGAGATGGAAAAAAGTACTGATACAATAGCCAACCTTATAAATTTTTTTGCGGGAAATAGCCAACCTTATAGCCCACACTACTGTATGAGTGCATATAATAGATGATGGCTATAGATGACATGGCAGTCCCTCATAGCCATCGACTGGCTATATTATTAACCATGCTCTAATGCATTTTTCAAAACCGCATTTGACTATTGACAAGATTAATAGTACATGAGATGTATAATGTGAAAATTATATCATTGGAAGCTCCTTTCACATACGAATTTGACCGTATGCTTTGTGTAAGTTGCATGTCATATATTATTACTCTAACATTTGGTCAAAGTTAGCCTCGAAAAACACATTAGGCCCTATATAGTAAATGGAAGGAGGGAGTAGTAGTGGAAGTGGGTCCTCTGACGTAGGTATACCTGCCTTACCCTCCCTTTCAGTCACTTACTGGCGGACCCATGCTTGCTAGGTCCCGCATGTCAGTTACTCAATGGGTTTGGCCATGTCAGGGGATCCTCATCCGTAGTATACTCCCTCTGTTTTTATTTACTCCGCATAAAACGGAGGGAGTGGTAGTATAAATGATGCGAGCGGGGGAGGGGGAGGGACGTCGGTTTGCTCTCAACTGCGGTCCCACAAGCGAGTGAAAACGCAAGACGAAGCGCGTTCCATTCGGTGAGCGACGTGGAGGGTCCAGCGTGCTGGGCTGCAATGCGAACGTGACAAGAGCGATGTACAGTCAAAACCGATTGACCAGTCGTCACCGAAACCACTATTCACACCAGAACCTTCGCTGCTCGGCCTACGCCAGCCACTACCCTAAAACCACACCTAATCTCTAGCCCATTCCCCCACCTTTCGATCCCCTAGCCCGCATCAAGCGTCCCCTAGTTAGCCGGAAAGCCATGGTGCGCCGCAAGATCACTTACTACAAGATGCTGACGCCGGAGTGCCGCGCAGAAATCGCGGCGGCGGTCGGCGCCACAGACCTCCGTTCCCAAGATCGCTTTGCGGTGGGCCAATCCCCGAGTTCTCTGGAGCCAAGCTACGAGGAGGAGGAAGCCAATCCAATGTTCATGGAGGAGGTCGCGGCGCAGAAGGCCCCCAATGGGTATGAGACGATGGAGATCGACTTCGTGCTAGCATTCGAGTCCCCCATGGTGCAGGCGGACCAGCGGTTCAACATGGCGATACTAAAGGAGGACCAGGAGGCAGAGGCTCAACTCGACGTGGAGCGCGCACATGCCGATGCCATCGAGGCTCTCCTGTAGGCGGAACCGGATGTCGTGGATGTGAACCAGGCGGCGGAGGCTCAACTTGGGGCACAGCGCATGGATGCCGCTGCCATTGAGGCCCTCCTACAGGCGGAACCGGACGTCCTGGACTTGAACCGGGCGGCAGAGGCTCAACTCGACGTGGAGCACGCGGATGCCGCTCTCATCGACGCCCTCCTGCAGGCGGAACTAGACGTCCTAGACTTTAACCGGGCGGCGAAGGCTCGACTCGACGCGGAGCGCGCGGATGCCGCTGCCATCGAGGCCCTCCTCTAGGCGGAACTGGACGTCCTCGACTTGAACCGGGCTGTGCTCTCATCCATGTAGAGCGCTCGCATGCTCCGCGTGGATGAGTAGCTGGAGGCCGAGGATAACCACGATGCGGAGACACACGTCGGCATCTACGGTTGGTTCGCGCTGGCAGCCAAAGACGAGGAGGTCGTCTCGTTCCGCGAGCAGTGGTAGTTTTTCTTTATGTTGTTGTTTTTATGGATCTTTTTTTGTGTAAAAACATATATTGTTATGCAAGTCGCCTGACTTGGGTCACTCTACCATTTCAGGCGGTTGGATGAATATCCTACGTCTCCTAACCCTTCTTCCTCACCTCTTCTTCTTCCCCAACAGACCACCACACGGGCCGTACGGATACTCCCCAACATGCGGTTGGATAAACATACTCTATGAATGAAAATTATGTGTCAGCGGTAGGATGGCTGAGTTTGGTTTGTTCACATGCGACATCACGTGTCAGTGAGAGTGCGTTCCCTTGGTTGGGTTTGCGGCGTGCAGGAGCGACTGTGTGAGGATGCGGTGTGACCGCGGCGTGCAGGAGCGACCGTGTGAGGGTGCGGTGCGACCGCGACAGCCGTGCGCAAGTGTACCTCCTTTTCATTTTGAAAACTTTAGGCAAGCTTGGCAAAAATGTGTGGCGAAGTATGGCAATGCAAGGCCTAGACCCAAACATGATAAGTACGTACGTACTAGGAGTACTAGTGTTAAAAAAGAAAGGCGGGGTTTTCCTTCGCGGGATTAATCAATACAAATCCTTGTTTCACGTGTCAATTAATGCATATTTTTTTCTCCAAAGCCCAAAGAGCTGACCATCTCACTCCTCATCGCTTGATTAATGCAGCGCCATGCAAAGCAACCTTCTCACTTCCGCATGCATGCAGGGGATATTAATGTCATTGGTTGCTAGTACGAGGCAAACCCCATCAATTTTGCCTCGATTAGTGTTAGTGGCCATTTGCAAATTGTAATTTTGATATATTGGCCTTGTGTACAAAAAAATGGAGGTAGTAACTATATTTGACTTCCTTCTCCATTGCGGTGACGTCGACGATATCTCGAACGTTGTGGTTTGCCGAAGTGCATTTGACGGAGAACACCATTGAGGGAGACCACGGTAAGTCGTTCGCAAGTGCCACGTGCAAGCCGAGACAACCGCCTTATTTGCATCCAGGAAGTTCGTTGATCCAAAGGACGCATAAATGTACTAGTACTGCTAGTACACAATAGCATCGTCCCTCCAGCTTCGTGCGGTGAGATGGTTTCTCGAAGAAGACGATGGAGAAGCGGAGTCAGCAAAGAGTGAAATGATGGTTGCTTCGTATGTGCTTTTGTGATTTGACGCCTCACTGCTTTGTGATTTGTGATAGAAGGGACAGGGGAGTAGACTTTGTGCTCTATATTGTACATTTGTCCAAGCACGGGAGAAAGAGGAGAGACGCTGCATTTTTCTATTCCTTCAATCAATCAATCAGGGAGCTTCGGTTCCATCTTTTTGGCTTTGGCAACACTGTCCACAATGGTCCCCACGATGCCAAAAGCTATTTTCATATTTGGCTACACATTGTGGATGCCCTTAACCGTACCACTTGATTTTGCTCCTGTGTGCTATTTATACAAATCTCACTTATATTGATCTAAAAAATTATAGAATCAAGATTAGTAAAAAGGAGGTGATTTTGCCACGCAAATGGCGGGGGAGGTTTCTTATTTTTAGAGGACGTTGTCCTGGCGGTTTGCTAACATGCGATCCCACGTGTCAGTGCTTTACCAAGCCGATCCGTGTCCCACATGAGGCAGAACAACGGCAGAAGCAACACATGGTTAACTTGAAGAAGATGAGGGGGAAGCGGATTCAACAACGAGTGAAATGATGGTTGCTTCGTCCCTCCTACTTCTTTTTTTAGCGTTATTACTTCGTCCCTCCAACTTAACTGCGGAAAAGGTGCAGCTTTGAGATTTGACGCCTCATTGCTTTACTACGCCGGCGCCATGACTGGGGTGCTTCACCCCGGCTGCTCTGGACTGTATTCCGGTATGGCACGTGGACCCGGTAGCTTAATGTCCCACATGTTGACGAAAGGGACTAGAATATTTATGAAAGCGAGCGCTCCACTTACGACGGAGGTGTACACGGCACAACGGCCTAGTGAACTGTCACTTGTACTGTATAGTACTATAGTTTTGTTGTTTTGCACGATCCATCGATACAAACCCGATTAAACAGGAAAGGGCGGGATTTTTCCCGCATAGTAGATGATACTGGCCATACATTTCAAAGGCAATTTTAATATATGCAAACTGAATAATTAAGTAACAATATGATATTTGTGTTAGAGTGTATAGTAGTGTTGTATTGCATAGTTGCTAGATGTAACATGCGAGAACATGTAGAGATGTAGTTTTGGAGGGCCTACAGAGAGAAAAGCGTAATACGGTCACCGAACTTCAGAATAAGTTGATTACGGTCACTATATACGTTTTGCGGTGATTGTACGGTCACTTGCTCACAGTTCAGCATCGGATTGCACTCTGTTGACCGGCCAAATAGTATGCGTGACGCCATGTTGACTAGTTAAATTGACCACGTTCCTTGTGGGTCCCACCTGTTAGTTCGCATAGGGAAAAGGTCAGATAAACACAAATTTACGCAGGCGCGACAAGACTCCAACCCGTGTGCGGGAATCACCTGGTTGTGTATGTGTCTGTCAGGGCCTGATGTGTGCACATGCATGTGTAGGTTGAGCACTTGAGCGTGAGAGTGTGTGTTGGTCGTGTGGTGTACTGGTGTGCGCATGCATGCGTGCGTGTGTGCGTGTGAGTGTTGCGTGCGTGCGTGGCTATGTGTGTACGTGTGAGTGTTGCGTGCGTGCGTGGGTGCATGTGTTCGTGTGAGTGTTGCGTGCATGCAGTTTGTGTGCATGCGTGCGTGTGTGTATAATCACCACACCAGCTCCTGTGTGTTAAAACAGATGGCTCAGCATACCAATACAAGGCCACCTTGTCCATTGTGCCCGCGGTCAAGACTTCGAACCACCATCCAATATTTTTTTGTCGTTTGTTTTCATTCTTACTAGCAAGATGCCCGTGCGTTGCACATAACATCAAGATGCATTTCTATGACTAGTTTACCTTATGAGAGAAAAGGATGAATGAGGGAAGGTCTTATTTGCAAATGTGGAGAGGTGTGTGGGTACCTTTTTGCAAAATTGCCATAGTTTCTTTCCTATCTGTCTGATATAAATCGGACGGCCTATATTGCAGGATGGCATGCACACCATCATCACCAACTCTGTTTTTTATAAGAGTATACTTTGTAAGAGTGTAGATGTAGAGTAGATACAAGCCGATAGGTGGGCCTGATGGTAGTGAGATAATGTGATGCAACACTAGAGGTGCCACGTGGAGCGTTTAACTGGTAAACTAGTCATGTCTTGAGCAAATACAGAGTTGTACGGTGAGCCCTTGACTGTATAATAACCACAAAACATAAATGGTGACTGTAATGAGTGGATTCTGAAGTCCAATGTACGTATCGTGCTTTCGCTTCAAATACAATGATCGCCATTGTATATATCGCGAGAGAAAGATGAAACATGCGTGAATGTGCTGGGGGCTTACTTTTAGAGGACCTGGAGATAGTTTGTGTGCATACGTGAAAGGGGCGTAGAGGGGGGGTATGCGATGGACAGAGATGCTCTTCATTTCTCTTTATTATGACTAACTTTGTATATAGTATAAAAATATACAAATTTGTGCGGAATAAATATCATTGTGGGCACCATGCAATGCAAATTAGCGTTCGTACTCCTCCATATAACTTTGTAATGTTGTATATATGTAAAAATTCTAAAATAATTTTTTGTTCACACTTTATTCAAAAGGAATGTTGTATGCGAAATAAACGTGAAGAGAGGGCTTTTTAGATCAATGGGGTACGTGATGTAACATGTGTGAATGTGTAGTTGATGCATTTGGCAGGGCCTAGAGAGGTATGTGTGTGTATTACGTATTTGAGAGAGGCATGGATAGAGGGGCCGGCGGGGGGGCGGGGAGAGATAGCACGAGAAATGAGAGTGGTCTAGAGAGAGAGAGATGAATATGACGTCACGACCCCTTGAGTGTGTATATGCAAGGGGGGTAGAGGCACCAGGAGAATTTTTTTGTGTGTGTGGTGTTTGTGTTGGTATGTGTGGGTGTGAGAAGATAACGAGACGTGGGGGCAAAGGGTGTGTCACCGCGTGAGGTCCGGTGGGTCGAGGTGAGGCCCTTCATTCGGTTCTGTCCTGCGCCACATTGGTCGGCCCGTGATGCCTTTAGGGAGACCCATGGATGACTAGTCGTACAAGACAAAGATAGCAGAAGTGTGAAGGACTCTTTGTCCATTGACAAAGCCAGCTAGGATTTGTAACCCTAGGTTCTCGGAGTAAGGTAACCCCTTTATCTCTGATATTACTATTCATCCAACCTAACTTTAAGGGGCATCCTACAGAATGCTCTGCTAGAATCATACTCGTCGATTAGGAAGAGAGGTGTGAGACAATGCGTGAGAGACAGGCCTAAAGATAATGTGCATACAGGAGACACGTAGGCAGGTCTATGTATATAGAAAGGGTCGATGGGGATTGTGCGTGTGTATGCTTGCGAGAGGAAGAGTGCTTGTGATAAAGGTTAGTGAAAACAGTCGTAAATGGTTACAAAAGGGAGGGAGGGTTATATCGAGAGCATGTGTGCGAGAAAGACACCTCGGGAGAGAGTGTGTGAGCATGTGTGAGAGACCTCCGACGGCGAGTGAAACTACACATAAAGACTGATGTACACATTGATTAAAGATATAAAATGTATCCAAATATTAGGATGGGACCATGATATTTGCAATTCGCGTAAGGAACGGTCATTGATCCATCAGACATCTAGATTCTATTGAATTTGAGGATGTCTATGTTATTATTCGACACAATTGATCCACATAGTTAGTATTTTGAACTCCAGACAATGCATAGCTTTAGCAATCGAATATAAATGTGAGTATAGTTCATGTTGTGTGTGTAAAGCACATTACACATACGAAAGTTACACAATGAACATTATAAATAGCTACCTATGAACTAGCATACATTTGAATTCAACTTAAGGTGGTTTAAAAAAATTGAATTCAACATGAAGTCCATTCAATTATTTGAATTTGATATCATGGCATTTGTAAATCATACCTAAATTATGGGGGCACCAATCTTTACTCTGATTTTGTACATAATAGCATATGTAGTCGTGTACAAAATAGGTTCAAATTTAGCTCCTCCATTCCAAAATAATCGTAGTTATAGGTTTTCAAGTGTCAACATTTCAAAAATAAGAGGATAATTTAATGAGGTTTTCAAACATACAAGGTCAAATATAATGTTGTCTATTTAGGTCAATCCTCATAGTTCAAGAGTACTCTAAACGTGAATGCTTGTGTTTCAAAATTTCGAACGAAGCGCCAAAAGAGCCTCTACTCGCCCGAAACCACGTGAGACCAATGTTTGGTAGTACAAGGAAATTACTTTTCTAATAACTCCGACCCGTGAAACCTACCGGCCCGACGTCCAAATGTCTAAACCGGGGTAGGTTTGTAGCTTCATCTAGACGCCACGCAACCACCTCCGAAAAACATTCATACACAATGGCCACCTAAGCACACATGCGCGCGGCCGAAATCGCTCCCGCCCACTATTTGGGACACCTGGGATTACCATCCTACCCCCGACCCACAGTAGGTCTGGAATTTAAGAGGGGGGCAAAGTTTGTACTTTCCCCAAATTTCAAACAAGCATGTCCCATCTTTTGTTCAAAAATGCCAAAAACAAGTGTGTCCCAAACCGAAACATGGTTCTCCCCCCCTCCCCCGCCCACCCGTCCGATTCCCCATTCGTACTCCATGGGTGCAAAAACTACCTCTCCACCAGCGGCGAAACCCTGGCGTCCTCCGTCCGCGACACCATCCCACCCATCAACCGCCGCCCTCCTCCATCACGCCAGAGCCGATACCCCGATGTCGTCGTCCACCGCAACCTCAACCGCAACACCCTCCACGGATAGTAGTTGAAGCCGAGGCCGAGCCGTCCGTACCTGAGCCAGTTCAACCACGTCGTCCTGCGCCTCGTCGCTACCGCTCCAACTTCGCCACCGTCCACCGCACTGGAGCTGTTCCTGCTACACTGTCCTTCGCCGCCTCGGATATGCTTCCCCTCTGCTATTATACGGCCACGGCAACACAGTCAACAATTTGGCCATGGGTTTGTCCAAGGATCCATGGCTCTCCAAAACATCGGTTCCCCCGGGAGAAAAAAGAAGATCGTTGTGACATATAGAGGAGACCACACTAGCAGCCGATAAGGGTACTCCTCTTCCCTTATTCGTGCAAATCTTACATGTCTGCTTGCACGGTATTCATCCCACAGAAGATAGTAGTTGACCGCTTCTTCTTGATACTAGATGTTCCTAGTAACTCGCGATGCACAAGGTTTCTCCTCATATACTATTTCACCTTACCTAGAGGTCTATCGCCCCCCTGAATTTCAATTTCTAGTCAGTTGATTCCCAATTAATGGAAGCATTCCCTGGCATAACAGGCGCTAGTATGCCTATTACGCCGGGGTAGCAGCGCCTTAGTGTTTATCTTAGGGGTGTGTGGGGCCTAGAGCTACTGGCGCCTGATCTGGAGGTCGGACGGGATTAAAGGGATGGCCTGGGGGAGCTGCCAAGCACGACGGTGGTGTGAGGTCAAGGGGAGGGCGGGGCGGCGGAGGCAGGGGTCTGGGCCGGTGGTCGCTGGCGGTTCGAGAAAGATCGTCAACAGTGACTGGCGGGAGGTAGACGAAGGCCATATGCCCATTCCTTATAGATCGGACGGTTCATTAAAAAAATCGACTGGCCTATTTATTTCCAGTCGACTGTTATCTTAGATATGACCACGTGTGGTGGTGTGCTGGAGGAGTACCTGCATTTCCTGTGCTCATATATTACAAAATCATATGGAGTAGAATCTAATTTTGTTTGCCATGCAATGTTGTAGAGCTATCATATGTCTCCTGTCATTTATTTTTCAGCCATTTGCTATCTGCTACTTTTACAGTGCACTAGTTCTGCACACACTTCACCCATACTCTCACTATTATGTTTTTATGCAAGGGTATTTCAGAGTCTGCCTCGAGAGACGCAACAAAGAAAAGAGAGAAGTTGTGCCAGCTTTCTACGCGGGTAGGCACGACATGTTACAATGCTATAAAGGGTGCAGTGTCAGCGTATGGAGACGGTAAACGTAGCTCTGGAGTTCATGACCTCGCTAGCAATGAACCACCATCCCAGGTGCTTGCTTTAACTTCGTGCTATCATATGTGGTTGCATGTTCCATATGGTGTCTATCTTGTATCCGAAAGGCCGAAGTCGGTCTTTATTAAGATAAGGAAAGATATTTTTTACATGAACCACCATCCCGTGAGCACCAGAAAACAAATAGCTAGTTAGGGCACTGGCCGAACCAGTGACAAACCCAGCAAAGACAGGCATCACCTAGAAGCCAACTAAAAAGCCGCAATGGTGGCGAAGCAGCCCGCCTCCCACCAGGCTCTCAGGTCCTAGATGATGATGCTCACCACTCCAGCCGGATGTCTAGCTTGTATTGCTTCCAATTTGGTTAAATTGCATCTGCTTAGCTTACACATTATACCTTTGAATATGACATGCCTTTCTATTTTTTGGTACATACTAGTACATCTGTGTATTAACCATGTTCTTACATCAAACTAATGTTCTTGTGTATCCCTCATCAATCACTTATGATGAGGCAGGCAGGCAAGTGGACTACTCCTCATTTAAAGAATGCAGCGTCAGCCTCCCGACATGATTCTCAAGAAACAGCAAGGCTAGATGAAGATAGTGAACGTATCTCTATAGTTAATTACCGCATTTCCCTTACACTAGCATTGCAGGTGCTTGCTCTAACTTGGTAGCGTGATATGTGGTTGCATGTTGTATATGGTGTCTAGATTGTAATTCTTCCAATCTGGTTAAACTGCATGTGCTAGTCTGCTTAGCTTATACATTATACCTGTTAATGTGACATGCCTTACTGTATTTAGTACATAGTACATATGTCTATTAAGCATGTCCTTACATAAAACTATTTTTTTGTATCCCGCATCAATCAATATGACGAGACACCTTTAGTATATGCAGTGCGATATTAGTTGCATCTTTCGTATGATTTATAGCATGTGCTGCTTCTAATTTGTTGAAATTCCATTTATGATGGGCATCTTTCATGTGGTGTCTAGCTTGCATTGCTTCTTATTTGTTGTAATGGTTTCTGCTTAGTTTACACAAACAGTTGTGAACATGCCATGCCGTCCTGTTTTATGTACATATTCCATCCTGGTATCATGTGTTTGCCTTACATCAAAGTAGAGATTGTCAGTATCATGCATGAATGAGTTCTGAAGAGAGAATTTTATTGCTTTTTCTTGTCGGTTTTACTTGACAATTCAAAATCAATAAAGCGGAAGGAAGTTAGCAAGGCAGCAGATAAAGGTGCTCCTTCCAAACGGAGGGCCTCTACAGTTTCTACTCCTCCACCCCCCCCCCCCCCCCAAGATGATTTCCAAGACAACACATGCATAGACACTCAATGTAGTTGTGTTTATGATGAGCACGTCTCCCCTAGTGCACCATCACCGGTGCTCCCTCTAACTTAGCACTGTTATATGTGGTTGCATGTTATGTTTGATGTCTAGCTTGTATTGCTTCTAATTTTGTTGAATTCCATCTGCTTACTTTACACATTATACTTGAATAAGACACATGTTCCTGTTTCTAGAACATACAATATCTGTCTATCACACCATGTTCTTACATCAAATTACTACTGTTGTGTAACCTACAATCACTTATCATAAGACACGTTTGACTTCGGAGTGTGATATAGGTTACATCTCGCATTCTTTTCTAGCTTGTACTACTAATTTGTTGAAATGGTACTTATGACGAGACAGTTTTAACTTGGTAGAGTGATATTCGTTGCATCTTTTATATGGTGTCTAGCTTTCATTGCTTCTAATTTGTTGAAATGCCTTCTCCTTAGTTTACACATCATAAGCTGTGGATATGTAATGCTGTGAATATGCAATGGCACTAATGACAAGAGACCTCTAACTTGGTAGTGTGATGTTGTTTGCATCTTGCATATGATTTATTTCTTGTACTGCTTCACATTTGTTTAAACGCCATTTATGACAAGACACTGTTAACTTGGCAGAGCGATATTTGTAGCATCTTTCATATGGTGTCTATCTTCCATTGCATTGCTTCTAATTTGGTGAAATGTCTTCTGCTTAGTTTACACATCATAGTTCTGGTTATCTCTTCCGTCCTGTTTGTCATACATATTACATCCTCCTATCATGTGGTTGTCTAACATCAAAGTTCAGTTCATCTGCATCATGCATCAATTTGATCTGAAGAACTAAATTGTTATTCGTTTTTCTTGTCGGCTTGACTTAACATGGCACAAAGAAAGAGGAAGAAACACAGAATGGCAGGGAATGAGAAGCGGATAAATCCTGCAGATTCTGCTGGTACTGATGGTGCAATAGAAGGTCAAAGTCCAGCGGAAAATTCTACAAACAGGGTATCCCATGCTACACGAACTGCAAAAAAAGCCAAACAAAAACAAATAGCTGCCACCAAACAAGCAGAGACAGCCCTAGTTCTTGCAACACCTTCCACAGTACTACCAGCTGCACGAGTTACTCGTGCGTCAACTGAGCTAGCAGCACGTTCCAAAGCTCCCTTGCCAACTGACACTACTTCCCAAGCACTCTTGACACAAGACAAGTTGGCAAGATCAGATGAACCTTGTGAGCTTCAACAGCAAGAAGGTAGTTGCTGGAGTCAAGTTACAGTTGCATGCTTCTTTATATGTAGTCTCAGAGTTTGATGTACACTAACACTTCCTATGTTTGTTGTTGGACTAGCACCTAGGCGCAAGAGGAAACAAACATCAGGGATAATGCTCGATAGGTTAACTAAATCTAGAAGAGGAAGAATGGAGATCCGTTTTGAGACAGGTTTAAAAAGGCCACGTGATGCTACAGAGTCGGCCGAGTTAGTATCAGAGGCAGCGGTTGCCGTTAGGTGTCATGTACGTATCCTCCCAACATGGATTCAGTACAGGAATGACAAAGATGAAACCCAGTTCAACACCTTCCTCGACCATTTATCTGTAAGTATGGTTATGTATGGAAACTAGTAATATTGTCTTGCTCTGTCCCATACTTTCTAGGTTGCTGATAATGAGACTCCCATAATTTTCAACAGATGAGGTTCAAGTTGGATAGCCAAGATGATGCAACCAGACAAGCTTGCACCCATGTTTTCAAGTCTGCTCTGCGACAATATCGGTATAACTTGAGGAAAACTCACTTTGAAGGCAAGGCTAACAATGAACTTTCCCAAACATCTCCAATAGAAAATATATCGGATGAAGACTAGAGGGGCCTCGTTAAACAGTGGTCTGATCCGAAGTATCAGGTACATTATATATATGTGATCAGATCACATGTTGAAGTCCTATTTACGCATGTGCCACACAAATCTATCTTCTTGTAGGTGAACTGTTCAAAGAACAAGGCCAACCGTACGAAAGTGAAATTCCAACAGACGGCAGGATCTCGTAGCTATATTGCACACTTCAAGGCTCTTGTAATTAGTTGTTGTTTCACTCTTTTCGGTGTACCATATTATCATATCTATATTGACTTGTTCCAAATACAGAGGAAAGCCCGCAAGGACCAAAAAGTACCTGAACCAAATGTTGTGGAAATCTTCAAGGACTGTCACACCAGCAAGAAGAAGGGCATGACTACACCAGTCAAAGCCGTTGCTGTAAGTCCTTAATCCTCATGCCTTTTAACTACTACTTACTCTGACTTGTGCCTTGAACTGCATGGTTTGCAGCCAATGTCTATTACTCTTTTCAATTTTATACACAATTGTCTTAGCGTATCATTGCACCTTACAAGGTTTAAAAGAGAGGAGTGATGTTCCTTTGATCTTGACCCGTAATCTAGTTCCGTGCTGGACTTGCCCACACAATGTTACAATTATCTGTTTGTCTGTTCTCAGTTGTTTTGTGATATGAATGATGTCATACTATGCTTACTGTATTATAAACTTCGTCTCTTTATCCTTAGCCCTCAATACAATGTGAAGAAATAGACAATACATTAGCGATGGTACATGGTCATATGTTTGGAACCTGGTTTTATTATGTACTTTGCAATAAAATACAACTAATATTTTACATGGGTTCACCAGAATAAGTTCTGTATATAGACCAAAGCTATTTTGTTTGGTTTTGCTGCCTCCTTAATATCTTCTGTTCTGGTACTATTAATGTAAAAACTCAACTTTCCAGTGAGCTAAAAAATGGTGGAACCGCCACCTTCTGAAGGTGGCGAGGCAACTATAACCGCAATGTCAGCTCTTGCTGAAGTGGGTCAGTACCTGTACACTAACAGTGCCAAAAGCATGTTCCTGCGTAATACTGGGTTGGTTGTTAAGGCAATCTCGTCCAAACTGCCTCATGATCAAGATACGCAAGCTCAAAGCAATGTTGTATCTGCGCTCCAGACACAAGTCCATTCCCTAACAATGACCCTTTGTGAAACAAGGAGAGACATTGTTCGATGTCGTCAAGATATGCATGGTTTTGAAACCAGACTATCAGACATTTGTTATGTTGTTCAGGAGCCTAGGAGAAATGAAGGCGAGGGTTATGGTGCTCCATCGGACAATACAGCATGAAAACGTAACAGTCAGGTCAAATGAACTGAGCTTCTGAACTTATGGTGGTGCATTTATCTGCTAGACTGTTAAGTTTTATGCCAACCTTCCTTTGTTATATAGTTGTAATTTATTTTGGTGCGATACAAAATTTGTTCCTAACGTGCAGCCACCAGCTGAAGAAAACAGCAAGCCATTTTTGTATAGTGTAGGGTGTTCCCTATATTTGCACTGGTGGCGATCTTTGATGCCGAGTGGATGTAATTTGTGCAATCGCCTTAATAGCCTAGCGTTAGTTTTGGCCTTATTTATTTCCTAGTCTTCTTTTTCCTGGTTTAATAGTGTCCGCAACAACCATGGGCCATATACGGGGCGTAGGATCCATGGGTCTCCTACGGGCCGTCAATAAATGGGACTCCATCAGGGCCGTAGAATCGGTGGGCCTCGGGCCGTCGGATAAATGGGTCTACATGGGCCGTAAATGGGCATAATTGGTATCGGCCCAACACGGTAATGGGCAGTTAACAGGCCGAAGGACAACAAAGCCTTAATTCTATCACAGGCATAATGGGTCGTTAATGGGCCAGAATATAGGACGGGTTGGAAACGGCACAACGGGTTAACAGGCCAGAAACGGCCGACTCTTGCCATGGGCCGAATTTGGCCCATTAGGGGAACAGGCCAGTAACGGGCCGGAAGTAATCGAGGGCCGGAAAGGATCCCAAGAACGTATGGGCCATCAATAGGCTGAAAGCTAACACGGGCTGGAAATGGCCCATGTGAATCACGGGCCGTTAACGGGTACAAAGAAAATTACTGTTCATTATGGGCTAGAGTCACCGTGGGCCTCTAAAGGGCCTAAAGATATGAAGGCCTCATATGGGCCGAAAGACATCATGGGCCATACATGAGCCGAAAGTGAAATGGGCCAGTGTTATATTCGACGGCCCACATGACGTTGTTGGGCCGATTTCTGTTAGGGCCTAACGGCCGTGAGTTACCGGGCCATAAAATGGGCTATTTGCAAAGAGACCGTTAACAGGCTTTTCATGGGCCAGCCTGTTAACTTTTGACCAAGTCAAACGGGCCGGCTTTGTAAGCTAAATGGGCCAGTGGTGGGATGAGGCATGTGTCGACATATCATAGGCGCCTATCTGACCCACTGACGAGTTGACACGTGTTTCGTCCGGCCAATAAGAATTTTACACGTGGAAATTTCCCATTAGTTTGGGCTGTTAACGGGTTATCGGATCCAAAACCTGACCCGATAGCTTAATGGTGTTCCGTTACGGTGGATGCCACGTGTCGATCATCCTTGACGAAAGCACTTCTGTGATGCACGATTTATCGTCATGGAAGTGGACACTTCCGTGATGATAATTTTGGTAATGTCATGGAACACTTCTATGACAGCACTGGTATGACTATCTTGATTCTGTCATAAAATCGTCATGGATGTACATGCATGACAAAAACACAACCTACTATGACAAACACGTATCATCACGGAAGTGTATTTTTTTGTAGTGTAGGAAGATTACCAATCGTTCATTACCAATTGTATCGGGACACTTTTATAGAATAGACGGCTTATTGTGCATTAAAACAGTAGCCGCAGAGTTTGGTCTTTCTATTATTTCTCTATACATTTGATTTGGATTTGTCCTGATTTACGTAGAGAAGCCTTCGTCAGTACTGAAATGTTTGTTGTTTGTTTTATTGTTGGTCTACAGACATTTATATTTTGAGAATCATTCTGAAACCGGGGTTCAAAGCACTGAGAAAATATGGTTCTATTTCTAAGTCTTGTGCTAATGCTTCAAAGGGAGATGAAGAAAAAGAATCAGAACTGTTGACCCATTGTATCTACTAACAGACTAAAAGATTTGGTTCCAACTCCATTCGATGTTAGTGATTAGCAATGTGGCACACATCTCACTCATAGTTTTCTTTATTACTATGTTTTGCATAGGAACACTGTAATGCCAGTAAGGTACTGACGTGTTATGCAACTGCAGTCCTATAATGAATTAAAGTTTCAGTTCAAGTTGTTCACCGGGTTGTTCTTCCCCCATCATTCCCATATTTTCTTTTCATAAATTACATACTGAGTTGTAGGTTGATCAGGTCTGTTGCATGAGGTAGAACAAGAATAAGAACATTTGTCAGCTTTTCATGTGTAGGTTCAGCAGCGGGCAGTGCTTTGAGTCAGAGTTGGGCACACAACATATATATAAATATGTCGTCACTTCTGAATAAACATAGATGAGTTGCAGCAGAGATGAGATATTTGTCCGATTATCATCCCTCCCTGACTTGGGTTTATCATTTCCATCAGCGTCCGCTTCCTTGGTTGGTTGTCGCTTGTTTGCACTCTGTTGTAGTTCAGAGACATAATATATTTTCCAAGGATACAATCGACTATCTCACCCATTTTGCTAATATAATTGTTCAGTTCTATCTCATAGAGATTCTTACAAAATATCATGCATACAAGTCCTAGTTTAAGTTGAATATAACCACTGGATTATTGAAATGCGGATTCTTTTGTAACTTAAGAGGTTATACATAGTTGCATGCACTTACTTTAGCTAAGAGGAGCACAACATTGGAGAGAAAGGAAATGATCAAAGTTAATCTATTTCAGGTACATATTTTGTACTGATTGAAACATATGAGCAAGGTTGTCGCTGTGATGTTCTATATCGCAGTTTTCCCATGTAATGTGATTACATGTTCCACTTTTATTCCAAACATGCTAATATCGTTCTTTCATTCAGACGTCGTCACTAACACTTAATAACAATGAAAATTTATGTTCTAAAAAATTCGACTAAATTTTACTATCATGTTTATTAGTGCATTTTATAAACCTTTGTAAGCTTCATGATTTCTTTTGTTAATACAATTTGGTTGTTCCAATTCATATTTATATTGTGTGCTGGGCTTACAGAAGAGGGGGGAAATCATAAGTTCCGGTCTACTGGGCCAGCACGGGATATTGGACGAGGCGAGGTTGTTCCACTTGCTCAATTGCTGAAGACTTGATCTTATCAATCCCCTTCTTCTCCGCTCTGTGCACCAGCATTCTCTCACCCACCCTCTCTTTTCCATTCCATCGCCAGTGTTCCTCTGCATCGGAAAGATGAGTTCGATTGCAAGATCTGCTTTCTCACCCTCAAGATCAGCTCCCTCCCCTCTATGCATCATGCCAGCAGGTCAGTTCTTCAGGTGAATCATCACCAGATCAAGCCGCCTCGCCCACTTCCAGGCAGACCTTACCAATAGCATGATATTATTTCAGTTTTCGATCAATGTTTTTCCTAGAGACATGGTCAAAGTAGAAAAGTTTTACTTCTGAGACAAATACAGCGGTGTAGTTATTCTTCGTGATTGAAATCGGTATTTGTTTCATTGTTAACAAGAATAGATCGGTCGTCTCATGCGGATGACTACCCTGTTGATCTATTTATGGAAATTGCAAAAGTGTCCGATTCATCCTAGCTAATTCAAGTTAACTTGACTACAACAGTATATATGTTTATTTACAAGCCCTGCTCCACATGGACAACAATAATAGTGGATAGGCAGTGTAATTCAGTGAGAATAAGACATCAGTCTGATGGTACTTAATTTTTGCTTCTATAACCTTATCTGATAAATGCTATCATATCAAGTGTGAGAGAATGAAGTTCCTTCTCTGGTTAAACTATCGGTTCCTGTTGCATGTCCTAAACATGGATATTGCAAAGAAAGGTACGACATGGTAACCAACATGGGCAACAAGATAGTATAATCCGTCAACATAAGTAAAACATAAGATAGGGAGTTCATGATGCTTGCCTTCCTGGTCAACGTCCTGATGAATCTGCGGATCGAACTCGTAATATCCCTCATTGACGAACTCTATTGAAACGATGAAGAAACCCTGGAAAAGAACCAAACAGAGGAAAATCAATATTCATGAATTTTCAGAATGTGTACAGTGCATGAATTGTATTCGATGTCATCCAGAAAGTTGAATATGAAGCTACTGAAATTGAGAATAACATTTTCTTAGAGTCCTAGAATGCAAGTTATGAACTTTTAAAGATTGAAAGACATTTTGTTAAAGTGCATCTTCCTTTATTTCTAAGCAACAATACTGACTAAGCTTATATATGTATGTTCCTTAGAAAGGGGATATGGAGTAGTACGAGAAAGGGGATCCAGGAGCAACCAACATATATAATCTTAGTACTACTCCAAACCAAACTAGAATGATTTTGTTATGGATTTTACAAGTTCAACGGGTTGAGCATTTTTATGTGATTTTCCTGATAAATGAAACGTTAGAATGGAAACTTTTATACACATGGAAGTCTAGCCTTTGTTTGATAGTGTGACGAGCAAGTAAATTAAACAATGTTGAATATGACCATGTTTTTTCATAGCAAATCAATCTCTCTTTCTATAATCTACAGGCAGGTCATGACTAACATCATCAAGCATCAACAACAAGCAACAAGCAGCCAACAGCAAAGAAGGGACACGAGCAAAGCAGCCAATGGCAGCAAACAGCAAACAACATCAGTAGCACACAGCCAGCAACATGCAGAGGCGATTTCTCACCATGTTGTTAGTGGCAAGGTCGGACGGAGCAGAGCAACGAGCTCCAGACAGCGACAATGGTGGTCAACATCAGGGAAGAAGTAGGAGGGACCCGTGGCTTCGAGTCCATGGTCCAGAGGAGATGCGGACAACACGGAGCCCGTCACGGTCCCTGGAGCTGTTCGGTGAGGAGGATGACCGCGACGTCGCAGTGGCGGCCGACGGAACCGACGAAGGTGGCCTCGGTCCAAGAGCTGCTGCACGTCGGTGCCCGGAATCACCATTAAAGGAACAATGGAGCTAGGGGAACTACCTAGGAGCAATAACGCATCGGAAAAACAAGGTGATTCACGGCGGCGGCCAGCGGGCGTGCATGTCAAAGCTGGAGGCATGGACGTCGATCCGGACTAAGGGCTAGCGTATCCTGCTGATTCCTGCAGCTGGTGTTGCAACGGCGACCGGCGCCCCCAACGAGCTAGACGAGAAAGTGAAAGCACAAGTGCTCCCTGGGTGATGTTGGTAATTAATGTCAACATATCTCTTGTTGGACTAATACTTTTATCTAATATATTTTAGATAAGTTCAACAGTGGAGTGGCATGGACAAGAGGATGTGGAACCCCTTCAAGATGCTAAGGACAAAGGATTGGCTCAAGCTCAAAGCTCAGGACTCTATATTTCTATTTTAGTGATCCAAGATCACATTGAGTCTATAGGAAAGCCAATATTGTTAAAAGGAGATGAGGTGTTGTTTAATGGCTTGCTTGCTCAAAGTGCTTAGTGATATGCTCCAAAGCCATCAACCACTTTCTCATATCCACATATGTCCAAAACTAAAAGTCAAACTCGGCCCCACCGATTTGATCCATCCGGTGGCACCGAGTTTATTTGACATAGCCACTGCCAGAAACCCTAATCAATTCGGTCACACCGATGGGATCTCGGTCTCACCGAGATGGGCTTGCAAACTCTTTGTTGTCTATTGCAATATTTTCGGTTCCACGAGAATATGTAATCGGTCACACCGAGTTTGCCTGACCAACTCTCTGTTTTACTTATTACCAAATAGGTCCCACTGTGTTGTGTAATCGGTCAAACCGAGATGAGGTTTTACCCTAACCCTTACACATCAGTCCTACCGAGTTGATCATATCGGTCCCACCAAAATTGCCTAACGGTCACATATGTACTGGATCGGTACGATCGAGTTTTCTGATACGGTCCCACCGAGTTTGGCATATTGTGTGTAACGGTTAGATTTTGTGTGGAAGCTATATATACCCCTCCACCCTCTCCTCATTCGTGAGGAAAGCCATCAGATCGTGCCTACACTTCCACTATCCATTTTCTGAGAGAGAGCCACCTACTCATGTGTTGAGACCAAGATATTCCAATCCAACCATATGAATCTTGATCTCTAGCCTTCCCCAAGTTGCT
This sequence comes from Triticum aestivum, assembly GCF_018294505.1. Lineage (NCBI taxonomy): Eukaryota > Viridiplantae > Streptophyta > Magnoliopsida > Poales > Poaceae > Triticum > Triticum aestivum. The sequence continues at coordinate 206,026,505 of NC_057795.1, read as the reverse complement.
TTCCACTCAAATCATCTTTCCACCAAATCCAATCCTGTGAGAGTGAGTTGAGTGTTGGGGAGACTATCATTTGAAGCACAAGAGCAAGGAGTTCATCATCAACACACCATCTATTACCTTTTGGAGAGTGGTGTCTCCTAGATTGGTTAGGTGTCACTTGGGAGCCTCCAACAAGATTGTGGAGTGAACCAAGGAGTTTGTAAGGGCAAGGAGATCGCCTACTTCGTGAAGATCTACCCTAGTGAGGCAAGTCCTTCGTGGGCGATGGCCATGGTGGGATAGACAAGGTTGCTTCTTCGTGGACCCTTCGTGGGTGGAGCCCTCCGTGGACTCGCGCAGTCGTTACCCTTCGTGGGTTGAAGTCTCCATCAACATGGATGTACGATAGCACCACCTATCGGAACCACGACAAAAACATTTTTGTCTCCAATTGCGTTTGCACACTCCAATCCCATCCCTTTACTTTCTTGCAAGTTGCATGCTTTACTTTCCCCTGCTCATATACTCTTTGCATGCTTGCTTGATATGTACTGTGAATGGTTAAACTTATGCTAAATCTCCACCTAAACTTAAGAAACTTAAAAACTGCCAACTTTGTGTGTTAAGGGTCTATTCACCCCCCCCCCCCTCCCCCCCTCTAGAAACCTCTTCTCGATCCTTTCAGAAAGGGGATCCAGGAGAACAGGAAATGAAGTGAGGGAAGTAGTGGGCTGGAGTAAGAGATAGGGTGAAGGGGCATGGGTTCACGGGCGCGTGTGGTGTGTCCCTACGAGATGGTGATAAGGCGATTTTGTCCTGGCGTGGAAGACCCACTACTAAGTGGCAAAGGGACGGGCTGGAAGAAAATAAAAATAAATGAAATTGGATGGAATATCTCTTCCTCCTTTACTCCTTCATAAGCTTCTCAGGATTACCATGCTCTAAATTTTTAGAATATCTACTTATATGATATAACTATGAAATTTCAGTATATATGATGTATGCATAGATCTTATTATTTCACATGTTTTTATGATGAAAACACATCCAGAGAAAGGTTCTAATGTAATGAAGTGCATTTACTTATGATAGCTCTTCCATCCTAATAAGATCAGAAGAATTTGTCCTTGCTTTGTTACTTTTCACACTGTTATGTTTAACATTGTTGTCCAAATGGATGTGCCTTATTGTCCAAATTTCGCTTTTCACTAAGATTCATAAATCTGATTGATGAACAAGATTACAAAGAAAGTAGCTAGACATTTATCGAGTTGTTGATCCATGCAATTTATGTTATGAACAGGTTTTAAAAAATTGTCTGGGTGAATAGTGTTGTTGTATAAATAGCTTTATACCATTTCTTAGCTTTTCCTGGTTTTATTATGTTAGCTTTTATTAAAATTTGTTTTAGTTGACTCGACCTTCTATTCAATCATTTTGTATGCTTGGGTTAGAATCTAACAAAGCTGCTTCTGGATGCTCTGCTGATGCACATGCAAACACACGTCGCTTTTGCCCGAAGTTGGTCCTTAATCAATTTCATATGTATTGTTTGAATACTCTGCTACCTCTGGCTTTTTGCGCCATGGGCGCAACGGGTCATCTAGAGTCATGAAGAAAAGGGCGAGAGCCTAGTAAGTAGATATTCTAAAAGTCTGAATCAAGCAAGATAGACACGTGATGGTGAAGTGAAGGAACTTTACCGTAGGGATGAAACAGAGGGAAACGAACGGAACTAAGTGCTACCATATTTGTTTTCATATATTTTTGCAGAAGCGGAAACGAATACAGAAACCCCAGAAATGAATACGAAAACAGATACTATCAGAAACAGACAATGAACGAATACAAAGCAGACACGGAAACATAAGTAGGTGTTGACCGATACTTAAACACCCCATTAGTCATAAAGAAATACACACAAAAAACTAAAAAATTTAATGAATTGTTAACATGGCTACAAAATAATATCATTATGTTAGCAACTTAGCATAGTATTGTAGTAGTAATGGACAATTGCGTATAGGGTCAAGCTGAGTACATGTTTAAATGATCCATTCTGCTCAATGTGCCATTGTGTGTTGTTTGGTAGTTGGACTACAAAGTAGCCATAGGTCTATAGCCAAAACAGAAATTCCATATTCATGGAAACAAAAAGTTCTGTTTTCACGTCTATTCCATCGGAAAACACTATTCTGTTTTGTTTCAGTTTCCGCATAAAAAATTCCATTTCCACTTCCGTTTTGCAAATTACCGTTTCCATATTCATATTTCGTCTCCATTTCCATTTTTCCTCTGGAAAAGCGGAAAGTTTCCACTCCATTTTCATCTCTACTTTACTACAGAATAAATACAAACTTCACAGCAAGATCAACACCCAAAGCCAACAACCTGAAACATATTTTGTCACAGATAAGATATGTTGCTGATCGTCTTGATGATATAAGTTTAAAATCAGAAGCCGTTGTACAGAAAACAAACAAGTATTATTGGAGCCTAGACGATGATATTGAAGGAATTTAGGAATTTCTGCTTTGAGCAATGCAGGCCATGAAGAACAACAGCTATGAAGACTTGCCTCAAAGAAATCGTTCTAAACATCCAGCAATACATATGTCTAACGTAGCTCTGGCTACCTACATGCCATGCTCTCGGCCTTTGCGCCCTGAGTGCAACGGGTCATCTAGTTAGTGCTAAACATTGGATTGACGACAACTACAGAATGATTAAACTCCTTTCGAAGAAATGAATGACTAATGTAATGTAGTAGTTTTGGGAGTGCTAGTTTTCAAGATAAAAATAAGTATCCAAATGCAAATACACGGGGGCTAGCAATAAATACAAGTCATTGTGCACCGCAAGATAGAGTAGCGATGTTTATTTCTACTTTGCGGGTGATACAAATCAATGGCTGTCATCTACAGCACGGACCATGGCATGACAAATCAAGGGCTACAATACGAAACGATACAACTTCTTTGTCTAACACAAGTCCTCTGTATTAGCATGATAGTTGCGCCACATTCAAAACAAATCGACTTCAAGACCTTAACAATCATCTGTTAGTTGCAGGAATTAGAAAAAAAATTGTAGGGCGGTTATAGTTTGCAAATGTAGCATGCTTACACTTATAAGGAAAGCATTGCTATCTATCAGACCAATCGGTAGCCGTAGGATTGAAATCACGCTACCCGTCCTATCTAGTAGTAGGAAGGCCTGCCGCTTAGTTGTTTATTTCCTCCCCTAATTACGTGCTTCTTTCCTCCACTAATTAGGTGCTTCCGGTTACATGCTGCGATCCTCCTTAGCATGCCCTCACCGCCGACCTCTCTGTCCAACGTCTTTCTTTTATTTCTCTCTGGCCCACGTCAATTGAATGAGTATCCTCCGCGCACTAATATTTGCTTCAATCGTAGTATGATACATTGTGTTGGAAGCATTGCTATCTTTTTTACATCAAATAGTGATTTGTTTTTATCAAATAAAAAAATCACTTGTTTCAAAAGAACCAATTCTTGCTTCCATCGACTATAAAATTGCTTCTAGCCAAATGGTAATTTTTGGTGCAAACGGAACGATCTTTTTGTATAAGTGAAAAACATTGCTTCGCAAAGAAATCATTCGGAAGCACAACATGAATGATGCATGATCGAAACAGATTAATCTATTGTGAACAAATATTTACAAACATATTTTGCTACAAAAGACTATTACAACATTATTTTCATTTTGTATTAGTCGACATAGTGGCGGGCGCTGGACAATCTGATCATGACAATATCTGCGTGCGCCACGAGCTCTCTACATCGTTCATGGTGCAATCAAACCTTAGAGCAGTGCCTTGTTGATCTCGCCCTCAATACATTACATCATCTCATTTGGAAGCTGTACAATTGAAGCAAAAAGTGAGAAAGAAGGAAGCACATAATTTAATGGCTGATACAAATATTCACTAAAACAAGTAAAATCAATGTATAATAAAATGTACAAACAGAAGCAACACTGCCAATGGTTGAAGCAGACAGTACTAGCGATTGAAGCATACAGTAGTATCTAATAATGGTTTTAGCAAAATGTTTGTATAATAAAAGTAGCACACACTACAATGTATGAAGCAAAAAGTTCCTTACCGAGAATCATGTGCAATAAACTAGAGGAAGCATGGTTGATAGGAAGCAATAGCTTCATTTTCTTACAACATATATAAAAGACGCACCGAGGTGTAAAACTCGGATTCCTAGATTAATTAGATGCATAAAGTTGTGCTTCATGAATAAATTAAAATTTCAATTGTATCGAAGAAAGGCATCGATAGTAAGAAGCTTATTTCTTAAACAGAGTATGATATTTTGTAGAAAATATGGAAATATGGCACCTACATATTACAATTCTTTGTTGAAAGACAAAACATTGATAATGAAAAACATATTAATATTGTGGCCACCATGAGGATACATATTTTGTGTCACATACATACAACTTTAACCGATTTTTGTCTGTCAAGTGGAAGCAATTCTCTAGTCCAAGAGAAGCAAAACTATTAAATGTTGGTGCATCATGGTAAGAAACACAAAACAGTGCACTGAAATCATTAGTGGTACTGGGAACCTTCTGCCACCAACTAGGCAGGCATGTTTGAGTGATTATACATACAAATTTCACAAAAAGTGGACTACAGATTTAGTGATCCAATAGATAATGTATGGCACAAATTCACACCAACAAACAGGGAACAAAAACCAAAATATTGACATGGAGATGTCACACGAATCTGAGGTGAACAAAATTATGTTTGGAATCAACTAGCAATGCAGGAATTGAAAAGCATGAAAAGGAGATGATCCAAACCCTAGATGGATGGGGTGGGGAAACCTGCGGTACTCCACTCGTTCTAGTCTCATTCCCGAATCTAAACCGGAGTCCGGCAACGTGGATCGGAGGCCAAAACTACAGGTGGAGTAGGGCCCGATCCTGTTGTAGTTGAGCACGACGATGAGGGAGGTTACGAGGTCGTCGGCGACGGCGAGTAGGTGTTAGCCCGTCCCCGCGCGGCGCGCCTGCAAGATGGGGCGGTAGCCGTTGATGGGCGAGTCACCAACTCATGCTAGGAAGGGAGTAGTGGCGGTGAAGAGCATGTCGAGCTCGACACCGAGCACGGACGGGCAGGGGAGATGGGGGGGGCGTTTGTTTGGGAGATTAATTCAGGGAGAGATTATAGGAAGGTGGGCTAAAAAATCGGGTGATTAGTATAGGGCTTATGGCAGCCATGAGATCAATATATAAACCGACGGCGTACGGCAGGTCTGACGATGGCTTCACATCAGACGACTGTAGCGAAGTGTTTCCCCACTTAAAAGGCACCGTTTGTACTCCCTCCGTAAACTAATATAAAAATGTTTAGATCACTATTTTAGTAATCTAAACGCTTTTATATTAGTTTATAGAGGAATACCTTATCCATACTTATTAGTTCTTCAAAGCAACCAATTCATTTACTAAGCCCCCGCAAAAAAATCATTTACTAAGATTATTGCCGGTTCACAGTAATTTAATATCATTGAACTATTACTGGCAACTGTTAGCTCTTTGAAGGAAGAGTGACATTGCATTTGCTAGTGCAATAATTCTTGGATGATGGCCAGTTAATGACAAGGCCATGTAATTCTACGAGCAAAACTGAATGCCAGTTCACATTCTAAAGGTCTGTCCTAGACAAGCCAAACGGCTGGTACAAACGGAAGACATCAGTACATCAGAGACAGTATAGTTGTTTAAGGCGGTGGAATCATTTTATCTTTAAAGCATTTCCCGTGTACTCAGGCAATTTGGTTGGTCCAGGACAGCCTTACAGCAATACACGAATGAGAACTTATCTTGCTCATAAAATTTCAAAGAGTTACCAGTTAAGTAAGAGTAGTTAGCAGACTGTCCACTAGAACAAACTGGATAAGCCATAATCAAAGAGCTGTGGAACCAGACAATTCTTTCTTACAAAAATGCCCGACAGTCCTATACCTCACTTCTCCATACTTTGAAGAATAGAGATGGTTGTGCTGTCGAAGGCAGTGACCTCACTTGAGTACTAACCATTTTCCTTGAAATTCCAATTTAATTTAAATGTTTGACTTGTTCAATCAAGAGCTCGTCTGCGCTGTCAATAAAAAATAATTATTGCTCAAAGCTAGTCTATTGGTAGGTAATATGGCAGTTCCTGCAGTCACTAAAAAAGGCAAGAATTCATAAAATGATGACTTGTTAATGCATGTTTGCCAACTGAAGTTATGGTTCAGTGGTATTTTCAGCACAAACACAAAGTTTAAATAATTGTACTCCAGGAATTGATGCAAGAAGCAGTGAGCGCTTACTAACAACTGACAATAATAAGCCCTTGCATCTATCGTTGACATGTGTGTGTGCTTGCTTGACCTCAAGTTTGTTAACTTGAATGGAATTTTGTTAAAAGCATAATTTGTGATCGATGTGTCAAAAGCATGCAACTATGTGAAAAAATCTTGCATGTGTGGTTCTACAGATTTTATCCATGTTATCACTAATATCTTTCCAAACAAGCATGGGCAGTTCTCTTGAGAGAAAAGGTACGCCTGCAATGGACAGAGTTAATGGCTAACTGGAAGTCAAAATTTCCATGGCGGACATGAAGTCATGAAACAAAACTATTAACGAAGGTGCAAGAATGGAAAATTAGAGTGATGCAAATTGGAAAATGGAGACAAAACGTAACCGCGAATTCATCAGCACCGTAAAATATTCAACAATCTGACAGCAGAAGAATTTCCAGAGTTATTATTACAGGCATAAACAGCAACTACTCAAATAATAGTCACAGAATTAGTTACCGTGATTCATATGTATTCACAAAGGCAATAAAGTACACGCATGCCAAAATCTGAGAGTTGTATATATCACAATACTTATTCTGTTTAAATGCATATGATGAGCAAACAGCACAGCTTGAACACTCGATTATCCTAACACAAGTCAAAACTATTATCAAGATGGTACGAATGGTTAATTTACTTCAGGTCATGCGGAAAAGAAATTTGGACGCCTGATGAAATCTTAGAAAGAATAGGCTGATCAGTACCAAGTATTTGTAGTATACAAATGCAGGGGGACATAAAACATTAATATAATCAAAACCTGCCACTAGAACTGAATGACAAAATGATGTAATCGGCAGAAACTAGTACGATTTGCTATTTCAAAACTGGAAACAGTCAGCAGTATCAAGAGATAACTGTTAAACTAGAGTAACAAATATTCTTGGTCACCTGCAAATATAAATATATATATATATATATATATATATATATATATATATATATATATATATATATATATATTCTTGGTGGCCACTAATGAAGGATGTAAATCAGGATTGTCCAGTTTGAAGATATCAAAATATTTTTTGAACCAAGCATTTAAAGTACCCACCATAATACAACAAATAAAAACGAGGAGCATGTACGAAAAGGGCTAGGAAAGAGGAACAACTGGAGATAAAGAAGATATAGAGCCATAGTTTCACTCACCAGGTAGGCATAGTCCAACTTGGTGGGACATTATATGAGGTTAGATGGCTGACACATGATAGCAGATATAACAAAGATAAAAATCTTGGTGGTGCCATTTAGTAATTTCAGAATTGGAATGGATTGCACAGTTTAGAGAAGATATATTATCTTCCAATAAATACAAGTGCAGATCTCTGTATCAAACTATGAAGATGACACATTTTTGAGCTTTGCTTCCAAGAACGATTTTCTTGCCACTTAAACCGCCTGTGGCACAAGCACAAACATCTAGAAAGGAGAAAGCTACTCATTGTTTCAGCCTGGTTGTCCAAAAACAAAGTTACAAGATTTCTCACATTTCTGTTAGTTAACCTTTCTCATCTTACTACACTAAGTACAACAGTGATACATTTGATGCTATACGGTATTAGAAACCTGTACCACAGACCGAATGACTGGAAGTGGGTGGGCCTCAGTATTAAATACATACTTGTCCAGTGGAAGAATATTACTTTCACCAAACAGCAAATACAGGTACTTCAATGTTTCCCCCAGGAAGAAGGTTTCCATTTTGTCTCTCCTAGGTGGAGGTAGGCTTGTGACATCATCCAGTGAAGTATAACCACCAGAATCAACTTTTGTATACTTCTCGAAGGCCTGAAAAATTTGCCAACCCCACTCCCTATACCTGTACACAGAACAGCTTTTTTTTATAACAGTAATAGTAAGCAACAACTAGCATAATGCAACACAAAAGTAGGCAGCCTGAAGGTTATATAATATCCCAAAATCTTACTTTGGATCCTCTGTGATTCTATGCAAAACAAATAGGGATTCCACAGTCTCTGGGCGTAATAGGTTGTGACGATCAAGAGGCTTGATTGTGATGTCACTAATATATTCATTACTTTTGTTCCCACCATCAGGTCCACCATCAGGATTACCCTGCAACATCCAGACCCAAATAAGATGTTAAAATATAAGAAAAATAAAATGTTATGTGGATAGCTCAAGAGTACGTCAAGATACTCCATAGCTCAGTGAATTGCTTACCTCAATGTGAAAATAAGTAATTTCAGGAGCAAGTCCAGTAGAAGTCACAAAGTACATTTCAACACAAGTTTTAGCCAGATCTTCAGCAAGCTGAAGATTTTCTATGTCTTCTTTAGTTAGAAGATTACTCTCAAGAGCCTTTTTCTTAGTGATACCCTTTGTTGCACCCAGAGCAAGGGTGCCAGGAAGAAAACAAACCTACAGAATGAAGAAATGACATTAATTCTCAAGGAAAACTAGTGTCCATCAAAATTAGGGTCAAAAATGTTATTCAGGAAAAGAAGGATTACAAAATGAGGAGGTTCTCATTAGAGAGAAAAAGTGGTAGATGCATGATGAGTAGCATACCAGGTGATCCATTTTAGGGCTAAAAGCACCATTTCGTCCACTGGGAAGCTCCCCAACAAAAACTAACCCATTTGGAGTAGTTTTTCGAACAAGAAGATGCTTGACCCCTTTCATCGCTTCCGTATACATTTCAAATAGATACTTCAAGCTAGTGTTACGATAATTTTCTTGCTGAATCCAAACTTTTAATAGGTACTCATAGTAACTGTCACCACGCGACCCTAGTCGAATATTCTCTCCGCTAAACTGTCCAGAGTAAGGACTGCATACAAGAAGGCAAGAATGAGAACATAGCCATTTCTTCTACAATTTAATGCTTCTGATGATAGGAAAATGCAATATAATATGATGACAGGTAAAGTTTACATAGTCGCGCAAGGTATATAATGGTTGAAGCCATACATACTTAATATAAATAGGCACCAAACCCTCCACTGTTGGGAGTGTTCGCATATGCTCTAACACCTTCATTGTCTCTGAGTCATACTTTGGATCTCCTGATATTCTGCTAAGGTAACTGAACTCCAGTTGCAATGTTGTAGCCTCAGAGGTGCTGCTTAAGCCATCAGGGGATGCATGTGCAGAACGATCACGAAGAACAACATCGCTAAAAGGTATAGCCGATGGACTTGATGTAAAAGCTAACAATAATCTGTCTGCTAAATCCTTTGAGATTGCCAGAAGACGATCTGGATTAGTCTTGTTAGGTGTTACTGCTATCCCAGAATCACCTCCTCCTGCTTGGTCTCCACCACTCAAATGATACGCACTAAGAAGCCCTCCCAAGACACGGATAGTGGTTTCAAATAAGTTAACCTGCCCTTTCTCGCTGATCTTTTTCATTAGGTTGTCTTCAATCCATTTTGATGCTTCAGACACAATATCGTCAGCACCCATTATTATTGCAGTGTCTAAAGAATCCACAACAGTAGCACCTAGACCTCCTAATCCGTCTACACCTCTGCGGCTCAAAGGCATAAGCTCATCATGACCCAGCGCATAATTTCGGTAGCCAGACCATGCATGTTCGAATGCTTCTTTTACTTTCTTCTGCCTGGATGTCCATTCAGATGAAGGGGGGTGGTGAAGTATTGTACTGTTCTTATATATTTCATTTGGAGGAAGACGTGGAGGTAGCCTTGGTGGCTTTCTCCAGAATGTACGGATAGTAGGAGAATCTTTACTGGCATGTCTACTCTCTACTTCTTTGTTATGGAGCTCACCAGATACAAAACCCTTCGAACTTTTGTGCGCAAGCAAGTATATTAAGCCAGAAACCATTAAAAGGCTCAAGAATTTCCCAAGGGTGAATTTTCCAAATTGGTACTTGCTGCTCTTAGAAATAAGAGCCTGGGTAACCATCTACACATGAAAAATAAAAACCTTAGAGGAAAGAACTAATTAGCACATAACAACAATACATGCATATTCTACATGGCAAGGAAAGAAACTGATGTGAACTCGGATAATATGCTCCCTCGTAAGAAAGGACAGACACAAGTAACTATAATACTAAAAACACAATACATTTTTTTTTAAATAAAGCATAGCCTTATTAAAACTTAACGGTGCTTGGGCAGGTCGCCCGCGACACAATCGGCCACATGGGCTGGTACATCGGACCCCCATTCCACACAATCGGCCACATGGGCTGGTACATCAGACCCATTCCACACAGTGGTTCAGGTGATACAAACAGCCAAATTTGGATAAGTCATGCGCAACAGTGTTTGCACTTCTACGACAGACGGAAACTAAATGTTTAGACTAGAGAATCCCGCAAAAAACAAAAATATGTGGCCACTGAAATGTAGGCCCTCTTGTTATTAGTGGATCACAAACCAATGAATCATCATAGATGTGCCTAAACAAATCAAAGCCATGGTCATCATAACTATACCTACACCAGTCACGACCATTAGAGTTACGTAATTCTACCAAAATTGATGGAAAAGACGCTAGCCATTGAGATCCACTACATGCAAGTGCCAAGGAAATGAAAATCACATATAGTCCAAGGCAACGTATTCCACCAAATGTAATCACCAAGAAAAAGAAGTACACCTAGGTAAAGTACACCAAGATAATGTTTCTCATGTTAGTCAAGTCACCAAAATACATCATAGATATGCGTATATAAGGCACCAAAGAAAAGTATACATTCGTATATGGACAAATTAATGAGAACATATGCATGCCGCAGCTTACAACCGGTTACATATAGGCAGATTCATCCAACATACGTACCCATCCAACATGGGAACATGACCGACTCAAAATAATGAACCAAAATCTAGACATCTTATCTCCTTTCTCAAATGTGAACAGAGACATCTATGGCAATGTTCCTCTGTTAACTAACTACCTTCTATTGGAGCAATAAAAGTAAGGGCCAAGTCGAAAAGGGCAACTAATTATACCGTGAGCTCAATATAAACAACCATGTGACAGGCTAGAAATCTTTAATCTTAAATTCAGTTCCATGTACTCTTCACGTAGCAACCTACCAAAGATTGTCCTAGCCATCCCAGATAGACTTATGTATCATGTAGAGATGTTAGAACATAATCGACTCAAGATAGTTAACCAGTTTAAGAATGCCTTATTTTCTTTATCAAATGTACCTACGAGTGTCTACGGGAGTATTCAAGAAAATTTAGAAGAAAAATACGAGCCTTTAGAAAAAGCAACGTTGCAAAAAGCACTAGGCGGAAATTCCTAGTTTTGCCTCTACCTAGCGCCTATCTCGCCTAAGCGCACGCCTAGCACAATTAAGTGCAAGGCGTTCTGCTGTAGCCTAGTGCCTAGGCACACTTAAAGTGCACACCTGTGCGCACTTTTTTAACCATGCAAAAAAGTTTTTGAAAAATACTAGAATTTTGAAAATAACAAATAGAAAAAAGTCTTCAGTAGTATCACTGAATTCCATAATTTTCTACGAATTTATAGTAACTTACTGGAATATTTTTCTTGTTCCCTGAACTTCTCTACTTCTATAGATAAAGTGACCCCAGCTACAACCTAAAAACAATTGGTTGTCCATGTACCTGTCCCGGCATCCCAGATCGACTTTCGCACCATATCGAGATGTTGGAACATAATTGACTCAAGAACCAAGATAGTTAACCCGGTTAGGATTGCTTATCTCCTTTATCAAATGTGCCTAGGGAGTCCACAGGAATATTGCAGGAAATTTATAAATCAAGGACATTCCGGAAAAAATATTGAAAAATGCAGGGATTTTAAACATTAAAAATAGAGAGGACGTTTTTACTAACTTTACAGAATTCCATGGTTGTCCTTGTCCAGAAAGTTTAAGTAACTATACTGCATATTTTAGAATTTGCTTAAACTTCCTACTTCTAAAAGATATGATGATCTTGGTTAATTTCATGCAGTAACGTAATATTACATACAACCAGCCTGCCAAAATCGAACACAAAAGAGAGAAAGCCTTTACTGACTTTATCGAATTCCATAGTTTTCCATATAGTTTTAGCAACTATACTGGAATGTTTTTGTTTTTCCTTAAATTCCTACCTCTAGAGGTATAGTGATCTTGGCTAATTCCATGCAGTAACATGACATATAACCATCGTCCAACTCAATTTTAGACCGGCGACCAATTATGCATAGTTCAAGTACAGACTAAAATACAAACGAGTCAAACAATAATGAACAACTAAAGATGCTTTCGCTTTGATTCAATTAACTGACAATCTAGTGATGGTAAAGCACAACAGTTTCCATGCCTGTCGATGCCATGTGATTCTTTTAGGGTGACAAAACCAATGGAGATGATTAGGGCAACATATACCAACAATGTGAACTTTGCTGCACAATCATTTATCACAACAAATCACCACTTCATTCATTTAACTTAGCAGCCTCAGACAGATCACTAAGTCAAAAGAAGCACCTAAGACCCGACGCTGCAGAGATCCAACGTACGATCCGTTCCAGCACCTTTACGGGAAGTAGGTAAACCCACAGATCCGAGGTCACGAACCCCTCAGAACCAACAAGATTTCCGGGTTCTCAGCTCCTCGAATAAACATACGCCGAACGAATCACCCAAGCGAGTCTAACCGCCGCAGCGCACGGATTCGAGAACATCGTAGTGACTGCCGCAGAGACCAGGTCTCTCGCCGGCCAATACTGAGAAAGGAAATGGGGCCCTGGATCACAAGCACCTTGAGGCGAGATCGTTGGCGGAACTTGGCGTTGTTGTATGCGCCGCCATCCACATCTCGCATCGAGTAGGGGAGGGGGGCCGAGCCGCCGCTCATCCGCGCGGATGAGAGGGCTGAAGAGGTGGCTCGGTGTTATCTCCGCCGCGCGCGAGATCCGGGTGGAAGGAAGAGGGTGGAAGGGGGAGGGAAGCGGCCGCGGGACAGACGGGACGGGTACTCGCGCAGTTGTTTCTTGTCTTTCCGTTTTTCTACTCTAGTGCTCACTTCGTTTCTGTTTTCTTATTTTTGTTAGAGCAATTTGATAAAGTGGCACGCTGTTCTTTAAGACTTTAATTCAGTAACACACATTTCCTTTTCTTTGATTAATTTTTTTCTGCCGGAAACTTCCATTCTACTCATCTTCAGTCATAGTACAACAAACAGCATAAATAATAAAAATTACATCTAGATCCATATACCGTCTAGCAACGACTACAAGCACTGAAGCGGGCCGAAGGCGCGCCACCGTCATTCTCTATCCCTCGCCGGAGCCGAACAAATCTTATTGTAGTAGACATTCGGGAAGTCGTTATGCTAAGACCCCATAGGAACAGTGCAGCAGAACAGCAATCGTCGTCGATGAAGAGTGGTGTAGATCAGAAATATCCAACATGAAGACACATCAACGTAGATGAGCTACAACCAGATCTGAGCAAATCCATCAAGGACAAATCCATCAAAAATTTACGAAGAATTATTTTGGAATATATGTGATTTTGGGACTTGGAATCAATGCAAACGGGGGCCCACAGCCCCCAGGATACACCACGGCGTGCCTTAGGGGCCATGTGCGCGGTGGTGGGTTGTGCTCAACTCGTATGTCAGTTGGATCTCTACTTCGGACGCAAGAAAGCTTATATCCAGAAAAAAAATCGATGAAAGAAGTTCAAGAAGAGACTAATATTTTGCAGGAGTCTATGGAAGAAGAGATTGATGAAACTGTGAGCTCATTGGATGAAAAAGATGATGAGAAGAGCGAAGAACAAACGGAGGAAGAACGGATTAGCTACTCGTGCCCACCTTCTAATGAGAGTACTCTTCAACTCATACCTTTCTCAATGTCCCTTCATGCTTACCGAAGGATGAATTCTATGATAATTGCTATGGTCCTGTTGATTCACTTGAAATATCCCTTTTTGATGAACTTGATGCTTACTATGATTGTGGCCATGATGCCAATATGAATTATGTTTCCGAAGATGAACTTGCTATAGTTCCTTATGTTGAGAATGAAATTGTTGCTATTGCACCCACACATGGTAGTCCTATTATTTTTTTGAATTCTCCAAACTACATTATATCGGAGAAGTTTGCACTTATTAAGGATTACATTGATGGGTTGCCTTTTACCATTACACATGATGATTTTGATGAATATAATATGCATGTGCTTGCTGCTCCTACTTGCGATTATTATGAGAGAGGAACTACATCTCAATCTCTCTATGTATCCAACACGATAAAATTGCAAGAAACTTTTTATGCTATGTATTGGCCTTTACTTGATGTGAATGAATTGTTCTTGTATGACACGCCGATGCATAGGAAGAGAGTAAAACTTTGTCATTGCATGATATATGTTGCTTTGTGCTCACTACTTAATTATAAATCATTGTTAATTAAAATTGGCTTTGATATACCTTGGTATCCGGGTGGATCCATTACTTGAGCACTTTATGCCTAGCTTAAGGCTTTAAAGAAAGCGTTTCCAAGGAGACAACCCGGAAGTTTTAGAGAGTCATTTATTTCTATTGAGTGCTTTTATAAAGTTTAAAAACAAAAAAATATAGGGGGAGCCTAAAAACCTTTTTCTAAAAGAGAAGCGATTGAAAGGTGATGCATTGGAGAAGTGAGGGTCGACCTTCAACACTTGTGTTCATGCTCATGGGAACAATGTAAATTTTTCATGGAAGTTATTCACAAAAATAATTACCCCCTTGTACAAATCCATTGTATCATAAAAATAATGTGCCAAGATTTGTCTCTAGGATGATTAGATTGCCTGTTGGTATGTGTGGTGCAGAAACAGAAACTTTGGCTGTAGCGCATGTTTTACATTTTTTACTGGAACATCAAAAGTTTCTGAAACTTTTTGCATAGTATTGCTACACAAATTGTTTATTTTATCCTAATGTTTCAGAATTTTTGGAGTACCAGAAGTATGGTTAGAGTTCAGATTACTACAGATTGTCCTATTTAAGACAAATTCTGTTTTTGATGCATTGTTTTGCCTATTTTGATGAAATTATCGATTTTTATCGGTGGTATAAGCCATGGGAAAGTTATAATACAGTAGCTACAGTGCAAAAAATATGAATTTGTTTGCAACAGTACTTAAAGTAGTGATTTGCTTTATTATACTAACGGATCTCACCAGTTTTCTGTTAAGTTTTATGTGGATGAAGTGTTCAAAGATCGAGGAGGTCTCGATATGAGGAGAAGGAGGAGAGGCAAGAGTTCAAGCTTGGGGATGCCCAAGGCACCCCAAGTAAATATCCAAGGAGACTCAAGCGTCTCAGCTTGGGGATGCCCGGAAAGGCATCCCATCTTTTTTCAACAAGTATCGGTATGTTTTCGTTTTCATTTTGTTCATGTGATATGTGTAAATCTTGGAGCGTCTTTGTGTTTGATTTCACTTTTCTTTTATGCACCATGATGGTATGAGGTAGTCCATGGTTGATTTATAGGATGCTCATTGCACTTCACTTATATCTTTTGAGTATGGCTTTATAGAATGATTCATGTGATTCACTTATATCATTTAAAGTTTGGATTGCCTGTTTCTCTTCACATAGAAAACCGTTGTTTGTAGAATGCTCTTTTACTTCACTTATATTTATTAGAGCATGATCTTTTGTAGAAAGAATTAAATTCCCATGCTTCACTTATATCCATCTAGAGAGTCGACAGGAATTGGTCATTTGCATGGTTAGTTATAAAATCCTACATAAAACTTGTGGATCACTGAATATGATATGTTTGATTCTTTGTAATAATTTTGCGATATAGAGATGGAATATGTGGGAGGTACTAGTAAACGATTGTGGTTAGTAAGAATATTGGTGTTAAGGTTTGTGATTCCTGAAGCATGCATGTATAGTCTCTCGTTATGATATGAAGTTGGAGCATGATTTATTATTGATTGTCTTCCTTATGAGTGGCGGTCGGGGACGAGCGATGGTCTTTTCCTACCAATCTTTCCCCCTAGGGGCATGCGTAGTAGTACTTTGCTTCGAGGGCTAATAAACTTTTGCAATAAGTATATGAGTTCTTTATGACTAATGTGAGTCCATGTAATATACGCACTCTTACCTTTCCGCAATTTGCTAGCCTCTACAGTACCGTGCATTGCCCTCGAGAGTCGGTGCAAACTTCGTCGATGCATCCAAACCCCGTGATATGATACGCTCTATCACACATACGCCTTATTATATCTTCCTCAAAACAGCCACCATACCTACCTATTATTGCCTTTCCATAGTCATTCCGAGATATATTGCCATGCAACTTCCACCGCTTTCGTTTTGGTGACTTGAGCATTCATTGTCATATTGCTTTGCATGATGGTAAGATAGCTAGCATGATATTTCCATGACTTGTATGTTTTTTGATATCGTTGTTATGCTAGATCGTTGCACATCCTGGTACACTGCCAGAGACATTCATATAGAGTCATATTTTATTATAGGTATAGAGTTGTAAGTAAATAGAAGTGTGATGATCATCAGTTTTCACTATTAGAGCATTGTCCCGGTGAGGAATGGATGATGGAGACTATGATTCCCCACAAGTCGGGATGAGACTCCGAACCAAAAGAAAAAAAGAAAAAAAGAAAGAAAGAAAAAGAAAAAAATGGAAGAAAGAAGGAACGGAAGGGGCATGCTAGTTCCACACTTGTGCTTCAAAGTAGCACCATGTTTTTCATATAGAGAGTCTCCTATGTTGTCACTTCCATATACTAGTGGGAATTTTTCACTATAGAGTTAGATTGCACACCCACTTAGTTTTCATGTGGAGCTTTCATACACTTATAGATCTTAATGCATTCATTGCATGGCAATCCCTACTCCTCGCATTGATATCAATTGATGGGCATCTCCATAACCCGTTGGTTAGCCGTGTTGATGTGAGACTTTCTTACTTTTTTTGTCTTCTTTATCTTTCAAATCTAGATTTCCTAGAATCATACCTTCGTTCATTCTTGGCAAGCCTTCTTTTCCCGCTAGGATCGGAAATCCTATATTTTCCATATCCATACGATCGAGTCCTTAGGTTTCCGAAATAGTGTAATGAAAAAAGAAGTGCTTCGAATCATTGCTATTTGACTCGGACCTGTTCTGAAAAAGTCGAGGTATTTCGAATTGTTTTTTGACCCTATCATCATACTCTATTCCACCCGTAGTGCTATATCCATGGCTCGCGCTCATGTATTGCGTGGGGGTTGAAAAAGCTGAAGCGCGTTAAAAAGTATGAACCAATTGCTCGGCTTATCATCGGGGTTGTGCATGATAAATACTTTGTGTTAAGAAGACAGAGCATGACAAGACTATATGATTTTGTAGGGATAGCTTTCTTTAGCATTGACATTTTGAAAGACATGATTATTTTTGGAATGCCTGAGTATTGATGTTTTTATGTGAAATTATAGACCATAGCTTTGAATCACTTATGTCTTTATATTCGTGCCATGATTAGACATATGATCAAGTTTATGCTAGGTGGCATTCCACATCAAAACTTATCTTTTTTATCATTAACTACTCGAGGACTAGCAGTAATTAAGCTTGGGAATGCTAATACGTCTCCATCATATCTATAATTTTTGTTTGTTTCATGCCAATATTATACAACTTTCACATACTTTTGGCAATATTTTATATGATTTATTGGACTAACCTATTGATCTAGTGCCAAATGCCAGTTCCTGTTTGTTGCATGTTTTTTGTTTCGCAGAATATCCATATCGAACGAAGTCCAAACACGATAAAAATTATGGAGAATTACTTTGGAATATGGGATTTTTGGGACTTGGAATCAATGCAAATGGGGGGCCACAACCCCAAAGATACACCAGGGCGTGCCCTAGGGCCCAGGCGCACGGTGCTGGGTTGTGCTCACCTCGTACGTCAGTTGGATATCTACTTCAGGCGCAAGGAAGCTTATATCCGGGGGAAAATCATGTTAAAATCTCAGCGCAATCGGAGTTACGAATCTCCGGGGATATAAGAAACTATTTTCGGCCACAAAATAGAAACGCGAGAAAGAAGAGAACAGAGAGGGAGATCCAATCTCAGAGGGGCTCCCGCCCCTCCACCGCCATGGAAGCCGTGGACTAGAGGGGGAACCTCCTCCCATCTAGGGGGAGGCCAAGGAATAATAAGAAGAAGGAGGGGGCTCTCTCCCCCTCTCTCCAGGTGGCGACGGAACGCCACCGGGGAAAGGATCGTGACGACGATCTACATCAACAACCTTGCTACCGTCAACACCAACTTTCTCCCCCTCTATGCAGCGGTGTAACACCACTTCTCCTTGCTGTAATCTCTACTTAAACATGGTGCCAACGCTATATATTATTTCCCAACAATATGTGGTTATCCTATGATGTTTGAGTAGATCCATTTTGTCCTATGGGCTAATTGATGATCGTGGTTGGTTTGAGTGTATATTTTATTATGGTGTTGTCCTACGGTGCCCTCCGTCTTGCACAAACGTGAGGGGTCCCCACTGTAGGGTGTTGCAATACGTTCATAATTTGCTTATTGTCGGTTGTCGGAGTGAGAGAAGCCTGAACACAGATAAGTGGGTTATTGCGTATGGGAGTAAAGAGGACTTGATACTTAATGCTATGGTTGGGTTTTACGACCTTAATGATCTTTGTAGTTGCGGATGCTTGCTAGAGTTCCAATCATAAGTACATATGATCCAAGTAGAGAAAGTATATTAGCTCATGCCTCTCCCTCATGTAAAATTGCAAGAATGATTACCAGTCTAGTTATCAATTGCCTAGAGACAAATGACTTTCTTGTTGACAAAAGCTATCTACTTTTATTGTATCGCAATTTATTCATAGTTTTATTCTCTCAAAGTACTCGTAGTTTTATTCTTGCAAAATAGTTTTATACTTGTTCTAGGTAAAGCAAATGTAAAGTGTGCGTAGAGTTGTATCGGTGGTCGATAGAACTTGAGGGAATATTTGTTCTGCCTTTAGCTCCTCATTGGGTTCGACACTTTTATTTATCGAAAAAGCCTACAAATGATTCCCTATACTTGTGGGTTATCAGATAACAAATCCTTGCACCCAATGCGAACAAGGGGTTGTTAATCCCTTGGCGGCTACTTGCAAGATTAAATTGTATGGTGATAGATATATAGATTGAACAAAAATACAAAATAAAGTAAATAAAGTAAAATTGCAGCACGGTATTTTTAGGGTTTTCAATATATGATAAAAGTAGACCGGGGACCATAGTTTTCACTAGAGTCTCCTCTCTTGAAAATGGCATATAGTGGGTAAACAAATTACTATTGGGCAATTGATAGAAAAACAAATAATCATGATGATATCCAAGGCAATGATCATGTATATAGGTTTCATGTCCGAGACAAGTAGACCGAATCCTGCCTGCATCTACTACTATTACTCCACACATCGACCGCTATCCAACATGCATCTAGAGTATTAAGTTTATAAAGAATGGAGTAACGCTTTAAGCAAGATGACATGATGTAGACAAAGAATACTTGCTACGTCTTGAGCTTGCGTTGGTTTTCCTTGAAGAGGAAAGGGTGATGCAGCAAAGTAGCATAAGTATTTCCCTCAGTTTTTGATAACCAAGGTATCAATCCAGTAGGAGGCTCCTCAAAAGTCCCACGCACCTACACAAACAAACAAAGAACTCACAACCAACGCAATAAAGGGGTTGTCAATCCCTTCACGGCTACTTGCCAAAGTGAGATCTAATAAAGATAGTATGATAAGATAAATATTTTTTTGATATTTTATAATATAGATGCAAAAAGTAAAGATGCAAATAAAAGTAGATTTGAAGCAAATATGATAAGAGATAGCCCCGGGGGCCATAGGTTTCACTAGTGGCTTCTCTCAAGATAGCATAAGTATTACAGTGGGTGAACAAATTACTGTCGAGCAATTGATAGAAAAGCGAATAATTATGAGATTATCTAGGCATGATCATGTATATAGGCATCACGTCCGCAACAAGTAGACCGACTCCTGCCTGCATCTACTACTATTACTCCACACATTGACCGACTCCTGCCTACATCTAGAGTATTAAGTTCATAAGAACAGAGTAACGCATTAAGCAAGATGACATGATGTAGAGGGATAAACTCAAGCAATATGATATAAACCCCATCTTGTTATCCTCGATGGCAACAATACAGTACGTGCCTTGCAACCCTTTCTGTCACTGGGTAAGGACACCGCAAGATTGAACCCAAAGCTAAGCACTTCTCCCATGGCAAGAAAGATCAATCTAGTAGGCCAAACCAAACTGATAATTCGAAGAGACTTGCAAAGATAACTCAATCATACATAAAAGAATTCAAAGAAGATTCAAATATTATTCATAGATAAACTTGATCATAAACCCACAATTCATCGGATCTCGACAAACACACCACAAAAAGAGTTTACATCGAATAGATCTCCACAAGAGAGGGGGAGAACATTGTATTGAGATCCAAAAAGAGAGAAGAAGCCATCTAGCTAATAACTATGGACCCGTAGGTCTGTGGTAAACTACTCACAACTCATCGGAGGGGCAAGGGTGTTGATGTAGAAGCCCTCCGTGGTTGATTCCCCCTCCGGCAGAGTGTCGGTGAAGGCTCCAAGATGAGATCTCGCGGATACAGAAGGTTACGGTGGTGGAAATTGTGTTTCGTTGGCTCCCTGGATGTTTTCGGGGTACGTAGGCTTATATAGGAGGAAGAAGTACGTAGGTGGACGCCCGAGGGGCCCACGAGACAGGGGGGCACGCCCTATAGGGGGGGGGCCTCCTATCTCGTGGAGTCCTTGGCTGCTTCTTGACTTGCACTCCAAGTCCTCTGGATCACGTTCGTTCCAAAAATCACACTCCCGAAGGTTTTATTCCGTTTGGACTCCGTTTGATATTCCTTTTCTTTGAAATACTGAAATAGGTAAAAAAAACAGCAATATGGGCTGGGCCTCCGGTTAGTAGGTTAGTCCCAAAAATGATATAAATGTGTAAAATAAAGCCCATAAGCATCCAAAAGGGGTAATATAATAGCATGGAACAATCAAAAATTATAGATACATTGGAGACGTATCAAGCATCCCCAGGCTTAATTCATGCTCGTCCTCGAGTAGGTAAATGATAAAAAGAGAATTTTTGATGTGGAATGCTACCTAGCATAATTCTCAATGTAATTTTCTTTATTGTGGCATGAATGTTCAGATCCAAATGATTCAAAATAAAAGTTCATATTGATAAAAGAAATAGTAACACTTCAAGCATACTAATCAAAGTAATCATGTCTTCTCAAAATAACATGGCAAAAGAAAGTTCATCCCTACAAAATCATATAGTTAAACTATGCTTCATTTTTGTCACACAAAGATGTTCCCAACTTCTATACCCCCGATGACAAGCCAAGCAATTGTTTCATACTTCAATAATCTCAAACTTTTTCAACCTTCACGCAATACATGAGCGTGAGCCATGGATATAGCACTATGGGTGGAATAGAATATGATGATGGGGATTGTGTGGAGAAGACAAAAAAAAGAGAAAGTCTCACATTGACGAGGATAATCAACAGGCTATGGAGATGCCCATAAATTGATGTCAACATGAGGAGTAGGGATTGCCATGTAACAGATGCACTAGAGCTATAAATGAATGCTCAACAAAAGAAAACTAGTGGATGTGCATCCAACTTGCTTGCTCACAAAGACCTAGGGCATTTGAAGAAGCCCATCGTAGGAATATACAAGCCAAGTTCTATAATGAAAAATTCCCACTAGTATGAAAAAGACAACTTACGAGACTCACTATATGAAAAACATGGTGCTACTTTGAAGCACAATATATGAGACTCACTACATGAAGAACAAGGTGCTACTTTGAAGCACAAGTGTGGAAAAAGAGATAGTAACATTGCCCTTTTTATTTATTTTTTATTTTTTTTCCTTTTTTCTTTTCTTTTCCTTTTTTGGGCCTTTTTTTTTTCTTTTGGCCTTTCTTCTTTTTTTTTCTTTGGGCAATGCTCTAATAATGATGATCATCACACTTCTATTGATTACAACATATGAATTACAACTCGAAACTAGAACAAGATATGACTCTATATTAATGCCTCCGGCGGTGTACCGGGATGGTGCAATGAATCAAGAGTGACACGTATGAAAAATAATGCATGGTGGCTTTGCCACAAATACGATGTCAACTACATGATTATGTAATGGCAATATGACAAAAGTAAAGTATGTCATGATGATGAACGGAACGGTGGAAAGTTGCATGGCAATATATCTCGGAATGGCTATGGAAATGCCATAATAGGTAGGTATGGTGGCTGTTTTGAAGAAGATATAAGGAGGTTTATGTGTGATAGAGCGTATCGTATCACGGGATTTGGATGCACCAGTGAAGTTTGCACCAACTCTCAAGGTGATAAAGGGCAATGCATGGTACCGAAGAGGCTAGCAATGGTGGAAAGGTAAAAGTGCGTATAATCCATGGACTCAACATTAGTCTAAAGAACTCATATACTTATTGCGAAAATTTAGAAGTCATCAAAAATCAAGTACTACGCGCATGCTCCTAGGGGGATAGATTGGTAGGAAAAGACCATCGCTCGTCCCCGACCGCCACTCATAAGGATGCACAAGCCAGGTACACTTCATGTTTCAAATTTGTTACACAACTTTAACCATACGTGCATGCTACGGGACTTGCTAACTTCAACACAAGCATTCTTTGAATTCATAATCACCCAACTAGCATGACTTTAATATCACTACCTCCCTATCTCAAAACAATTATCAAGTATCAAATTCATCATAGCATCCAATTCACTTCCTATGATAGTTTTTATTATACCCAACTTGGATGCCTACCATTCTAGGACCAATTTTATAACCATAGCAAATACCATGTTGTTCTAAAAGACTCTCAAAATAATATAAGTGAAGCATGAGAGACTAAAAATTTCTAATCAAATAGGCTTCTCCCAAAAGGTGTGTACATCAAGGATGATTGTGGTAAACTAAAAAGCAAAGACTAATATAATACACGGCGCTCCAAGCAAAACACATATCATGTGGCGAATAAAAATATAGCTCCAAGTAAAGTTACCAATGAACGAAGACGAAAGAGGGGATGCCTTCCCGGGGCATCCCCAAGCTTAGGATTTTGGCTATTCTTGAATATCTTGGGTTGCCTTGGGCATCCTCAAGCTTAGACTCTTGCCACTCCTTATTCCATAGTCCATAAAAGCTTTACCCAAAACTTGAAAACTTCACAACACAAAACTCAATAGGAAATCTTATAAGCTCCGTTAGTGAAGGAAACAAAACCACCACATAAGGTACTGTAATGAACTCATTCTTTATTTATTTTGGTGTTAAACATACTGTATTCCAACTTCTCTATGGTTTATAAACTATTTTACTAGCCATAGATGCATCAAAATAAGCAAACAACACACGAAAAACAGAATCTGTCAAAAACAGAACAGTTTGTAGCAATCTGTAACTAACGCAAACTTCTGGAATTCTAATAATCCTACCAAAATAGGACGTCCTGGACAATTTGTTTATTGATCAGCAGCAAAAAGAATCAACGCAAAAGCACGTTTATGTGATTTAACAAAACTAAATTGGTGCGCACAAAGTTTCTGTTTTTCAGCAGAATCAAATCAACTATCATCTAGGTTATCCTATAGGTTCTACTTGGCACAAACACTAATTAAAAGATAAAAACACATCTAAACAGAAAGTACATTCAAAATTTATTACTAAACAGGAGCAAAAACAAAAAACACAAAGAAAATTGGGTTGCCTCCCAACTAGCGCTATCGTTTAACGCCTCTAGCTAGGCATAAAAGCGAAGATAGATCTAACGAGTGCCATCTTTGGCACTAAATTCATAAGTAGCCCGCATGATAGATTCATAAGGTAATTTGAATTTCTTTCTTGTAAAGTACTTCATGCCTTTCTTTAATGGAAATTGGAATCTAATATTCCCTTCCTTCATATCAATAATCGCGCCAATCGTTCTAAGGAAATGTCTACCAAGAATAATAGGGCAAGAAAGATTGCAATCTATATCAAGAACGATAAAATCCACGGGCACCAAATTTCTATTTGCAACAATGAGAACATCATTGATCCTTCCCATTGACTTTTTAATAGTGGAATCCGCAAGGTTCAAATTTAAAGAGCAATCATCGAGATCATGTAAACCTAGAATATCACATAAAGTTTTCGGAATCGTGGAAACACTAGCACCCAAATCACACAAAGCAAAACACTCATGATCTTTAATTCTAATCTTTATAGTAGTTTCCCACTCATCATTAAGTTTCCTAGGTATATAAACTTCCAAATTAAGTTTTTCATCATAAGATTGCATCAAGGCATCAACGATATGTTTGGTAAAAGCTTTATTTTGACTATAAGCATGAGGAGAATTAACAACGGATTGCAACAAGGAAATATAACCTTCTAAAGAACAATTATCATAATCAAAATCCTTGATATCCGAGATAGTGGCTTCAATACTATTTAAAGTTGTGACCTCTCCAATCCCACTTTTACCAAATTTAGCATCAAGATCTAAAAACTCCGAATTCTTGGGATGCCTTCTAGGTAAAGTTGACTCATCATCAGTCCCATAATTATCAAAATTCATATTGCAAAACATAGATCTAATAGGAGACGCATCAATAACTTTAAGATCCTCATCATTATTTTCATGGAAACTAGAAGAACACGCTTTTATAAAGATATCTTTTTAGCACGCAATCTAGCGGTTCTTTCCTTGCACTCATCAATGGAAATTCTCATTGCTTTGAGAGACTCATTGATATCATGCTTAGGAGGAGAAGATCTAAGTTTAAGAGAATCGACATCAAGCGTAAGTCTATCAACGTTCCTAGCCAAATCATCAACTTTGAGCATTTTTTCTTCAAGCAAGGCATTAAAATTCTTTTGAGAAATCATAAATTATTTCACACTATTCTCAAAATCAGAGGGCATCTTATTAAAATTACCATAAGAATTATTGTAGGAATTTCCATAATTATTAGAGGAATTACTAGGGAACGGTCTAGCATTAAAGTTTCCTATATAAGCATTGTTTCCAAAACTATTCCTACCAACAAAATTCACATCCATAGATTCATTATTATTCTCAATCAAAGAAGACAAAGGCATATCATTGGGATCAAGAGGAGTATTTTTAGTAGCAAATAACTTCATAAGTTCATCCATCTTTCCACTCAAAACATTGATATCTTCTATAGCATGCACTTTTTTACTAGAAGATCTTTCGGTGTGCCATTGAGAATAATTAGCAATAATATTACCAAGAAGTTTTGTAGCATCTCCTAACGTGATTTCCATAAACGTGCCTCCCGCGGCTGAATCTAAGAGATTTCTAGAAGCAAAGTTCAAACCGGCATAAAATTTTTGTATGATCATCCATAAATTCAAACCATGAGTAGGGCAATTGCGAAGCATCAATTTCATTCTTTCCCAAGATTGGGCAACATGCTCATGATCAAGTTGTTTAAAATTCAAAATACCCTTCCTAAGAGTGATAATCTTAGCGGGAGGAAAATACTTAGAGATAAAAGCATCTTTGCACTTGTTCCAAGAATCAATACTATTTTTAGGCAAAGACAAAAACCAAACTTTAGCATGATCTCTAAGTGAAAATGGAAATAACTTAAATTTGACAATATTGTTATCCGTATCTTTCTTCTTTTGCATATCACACAAATCAACAAAGTTGTTTAGATGAGTAGCGGCATCTTCACTAGGAAGGCCGGCGAATTGATCTTTCATAACAAGATTCAGCAAAGCAGTATTGATTTCACAAGACTCAATATCATTAAGAGGAGCAATCAGAGTACTAAGGAAATCATTATTATTGGTATTCAAGAAATCACACAATTTGGTATTATCTTGCGCCATGGCAACAAGTAATCCAACACACAAGCAAACAGAAAAAGGCAAGCAAAAAAGAGAGGAGGAGATTGGGAAAGAGAGGGCGAATAAAACGACAAGGGTGAAGTGGGGGAGAGGAAAACGAGAGGCAAATGGCAAATAATGTAAATGTGAGGGAGATGAGTTTGTGATGGGTACTTGGTATGTCTTGACTTGAGCGAAGACCTCCCCGGCAACGGTGCCAGAAATCCTTCTTGCTACGTCTTGAGCTTGCGTTGGTTTTCCTTGAAGAGGAAAGGGTGATGCAACAAAGTAGCGTAAGTATTTCCCTCAGTTTTTTAGAACCAAGGTATCAATTCAGTAGGAGACTCCTCAAAAGTCCCACGCACCTACACAAACAAACAAAGAACTCGCAACCAACACAATAAAGGGGTTGTCAATCCCTTCATGGCCACTTGCGAAAGTGAGATCTAATAAAGATAGTATGATAAGATAAATATATTTTTGGTATTTTATAAAATAGATGCAAAAAGTAAAGATGCAAATAAAAGTAGGTTGGAAGCAAATATGATAAGAGATAGACCCGAGGGACATAGGTTTCACTAGTAGCTTCTCTCAAGATAGCATAAGTATTACGGTGGGTGAACAAATTACTGTCGAGCAATTGATAGAAAAGCGAATAATTATGAGATTATCTAGGCATGATCATGTATATAGGCATCACATCCGCAACAAGTAGACCGACTCCTGCCTGCATCTACTACTATTACTCCACACATCGACCGACTCCTGCCTACATCTAGAGTATTAAGTTCATAAGAACAGAGTAACACATTAAGCAAGATGACATGATGTAGAGGGATAAACTCAAGCAATATGATATAAACCCCATCTTGTTATCCTCGATGGCAACAATACAGTACGTGCCTTGCAACCCTTTCTGTCACTGGGTAAGGACACCGCAAGATTGAACCCAAAGCTAAGCACTTCTCCCATGGCAAGAAAGATCAATCTAGTAGGCCAAACCAAACTGATAATTCGAAGAGACTTGCAAAGATAACTCAATCATACATAAAAGAATTCAGAGAAGATTCAAATATTATTCATAGATAAACTTGATCATAAACCCACAATTCATCGGATCTCGACAAACACACCACAAAAAGAGTTTACATCGAATAGATCTCCACAAGAGAGGGGGAGAATATTGTATTGAGATCCAAAAAGAGAGAAGAAGCCATCTAGCTAATAACTATGGACCCGTAGGTCTGTGGTAAACTACTCACAACTCATCGGAGGGGCAAGGGTGTTGATGTAGAAGCCCTCCGTGGTCGATTCCCCCTCCGGCAGAGTGCCAGCGAAGGCTCTAAGATGAGATCTCACGAATACAGAAGGTTACAGTGGTGGAAATTGTGTTTCGTTGGCTCCCTGGATGTTTTCGGGGTACGTAGGCTTGTATAGGAGGAAGAAGTACGTCGGTGGACGCCCGATGGGCCCACGAGACAGGGGGCGCGCCCTATAGGGGGGGCCCTCCTATCTCGTGGAGTCCTCGGCAGCTTCTTGACTTGCACTCCAAGTCCTCTAGATCACGTTCGTTCCAAAAATCACGCTCCCGAAGGTTTTATTCCGTTTGGACTCCGTTTGATATTCCTTTTCTTTGAAATACTGAAATAGGTAAAAAAACAGCAATACGGGCTGGGCCTCCAGTTAGTAGGTTAGTCCCAAAAATGATATAAATGTGTAAAATAAAGCCCATAAACATCCAAAATGGGTAATATAATAGCATGGAACAATCAAAAATTATAGATACGTTGGAGACGTATCAATACTCACGCATGAATAAAACCCATCATTTTATCCTTAATGTCAGTGATACAAATATGTGTCAT
The DNA here is from genome assembly GCF_018294505.1 of Triticum aestivum. Classification (NCBI taxonomy): domain Eukaryota; kingdom Viridiplantae; phylum Streptophyta; class Magnoliopsida; order Poales; family Poaceae; genus Triticum; species Triticum aestivum. The sequence continues at coordinate 205,998,310 of NC_057795.1, read as the reverse complement.
GTCCCCTTTTGTCACTGGGATTGAGCACCGCAAGATCGAACCCATCACAAAGCACCTCTCCCATTGCAAGAAAAATCAATCTAGTTGCCCCAACCAAATCAATAGATCGGAGAGAAATACAAAGCTATAACAATCATGCATAAAAGAGTTCAGAGAAGACTCAAATAATATTCATGGATAATCTGATCATAAAGTCACAATTCATCACATCCCAACAAACACACCGCAAAAAGTCATTCCATCGAATAGATCTCCAAGAACATTGAGGAGAACATGTATTGAAGATCAAAGAGACCGAAGAAGCCATCTAGCTACTAGCTATGGACCCATAGGTCTGTGGTAAACTACTCACACATCATCGAAAGGGCAACAAGGTTGATGTAGAGCCCCTCCATGGTTAATTCCCCCTCCGGCAGAGTACCGACGAAGGCCTCCATATGGGATCTCACGAGGACAAAAACTTGCGGCGGCGGAAAAAGTATTTCGAGTGGCTATCTGATGTCAAGGGAATATTTGAGAATTTATAGAGGCGGATGCGTTCCACGAGGGCCCCACAAGCCTGGGGGCACCCCCTGGGGTGCGGCTCCCGAGCTTGTCGCTCCTTCGTGACTCTTCAGGTCTTCTCCCGAACCTTCTAGGGTCACTTCTGGTAAATTAATCAAAAGTTATTTCTCCGTTTGGACTTTGTTTGATATTGATTTCCTGAAAAGCCAAAAAGGGCAAAAAAACAGCAACTGGCACTGGGCACTAGCTTAATTGGTTAGTCCCAAAAAATGATATATAATTGCGTATAAAACTTCCAAGATTGATACTATAAAAGTATGGAACAATAAAAATTATATATACGTTGGAGATGTATCAAGCATCTCCAAGCTTAATTCCTTCTTGTCCTCGAGTAGGTAAATGATAAAAACAATATTTTTGATGTGGAATGCTACCTATCATGTTCATCATGTAACTTCTGTTTATGGCATGAATATAAAGTTCTGAATGATTCAAAGCAATAGTCTATAGTTTGACATCAAACAATAATAATAAGGCATACCAACAAACAATCATGTCTTTCAAAATATCAATGCTAAAGAAAGTTATCCCTACAAAATCATATAGCCTTGTCATGCTCCATCTTCTTAACACAAAGTATTTATCATGCATAACCCCGCTGACAAGCCGAGCAATTGGTTCATACTTTTTAACACGCTTCAGCTTCTTCAACTCTCACGCAATATATGGGCGCAAGCCATGGATATAGCACTATAGGTGGAATAGAGTATGATGTTTGAGGTTGTATGGAGAAGAAGAAACGGAAGAATGTCTCACAGTGACATGGCTAATCAACGGGCATGGAGATGCCCATCAGTTGATGTCAATGCAAGGAGTAGGGATTGCCATGCAACGGATGCACTAGGAGCTATAAGTGTATGAAAGCTCAAAAACAAAAACTAAATGGGTGTGCATCCAACTTGCTTGCTCATGAAGACCTCGGGCATTTGAGGAAACCCATCATTGAAATATACAAGCCAGGTTATAATAATGAAAAATTTCCACTAGTTATATGAAAATAAAGCATATGAGACTCTCTATATGAAAAACATGGTGCTACTTTGAAGCACAAGTGTGGAAAGGATAGTAACATTGCCCCTTCTCTCTTTTTCTCTCATTTTTTGTGGGGTTCTTTTTGGCCTCTCTTTTTTCTCCCTTTTTTGTGGGATATTTATGGCCTCTTTTTTTATTTCCTCACTTGGGAGAATTCTCTAATAATGAATACGATGATCATCACACTTCTATTTACTTACAACTCGAAAGAAAATTACAACTCGATACTAGGGGCAAATATGACTATATGAATGCCTCCGGCGGTGTATCGGGACGAGCAATGATCTAGCATAACATGTATATAAAAATATGAACAGTGGGTGAGCTACAAATACTATGTCAGCTATATGATCATGCAAAGCAATATGTCAATGATGGTATGTGTCATAATAAAACAGAACGGTGGAAGTTGCATGGCAATATATCTCAGAATGACTATGGAAATGCCATAATAGGTAGGTATGGTGGCTGTTTTGAGGAAGATATAAGGAGGCTTATGTGTGATAGAGCATATCATATCCGGGGATGCCTTCTAGCTAAAGTTGACCCTTCTTCAGTCCCCTTTTCATCAAGTTTAATATTACTAAACAAAGATTCAATACCCGACGGAATCACTTTTTTCTAAGAATTCACGCTTAGCCCTCAACCTAGCGGTTCTTTCTTTACTTTCATCCATGGAGACATAAAGAGCTTTAATTGATTCACTAATATCAATCTTGGGTAGCAAAATTTCAGACTTAAGATTTTCCACATCATGAACGATTCTATCCATACTTCTAGACATATCATCAAGTTTACTCAATTTTTATTCTAAGTGTTGAAAAACTTTTTGAGCATTAATAAATTCTTTGATATTACTTTCAGGATTAGAGGGCATCCTATTATTATTATAAGAGTTACCATAGGAATTGCCATAATTATTAGAGGAATTTCCAGGAAACGACCTAAGATTAAAATTACCTCTATAAGCATTACTATTAAAATTGTTTTGCGAGACAAAATTCACATCTATGGGGTCATTGTATTGCTCAATCAAAGTAGACAGTGGCACATCATTAGGATCAATATAAGCATTTTTACTAGCAACCGATTTCATAAGAGCATCTACTTTATCATTCAAAGTACTAATTTCTTCAATAGAAATCACCTTTTTACTAATAGGTGTTCTTTCAGTATGCCATTGTGAATAATTTGCCATAATATTATCAAGCAATTTGGTAGATTCTCCTAATGTAATTTCCAAAAAAGTACCTCATGTGGTGGAATCTAAAAGACTTCTAGAAACAAAGTTCAATCCCGCATAAAAGAATTGTATGATCATCCACAAACTTAAACCATGAGTAAGGCAATTTCATCAATAATGTCATGCTCTCCCAATATTGGGCAACATGTTCATGATAAAGTTGTTTAAAATTCATAATTTGATTTCTGATAGAAATAATTTTAACAGGATAAAAATACTTCGCAATAGAAGCATCTTTACACTTATCCCTAGAATCAATAATATTTCATGGCAAAGATGAAAACCAAGTTATGGCGCGATCTCGTAGTGAGAACGGAAATAATTTTAATTTCACAATATCGTTATCCATATCTTTTTTGTTTTGCATGTCACACAATTCTACGAAAGTGTTAAGATGGGACGCGGCATCTTCATTAGGACTACCAGAAAATTGTTCTTCACAAAAAGATTTAGCAATGCAACATTAATATCATAGGACTCCGCACTAGTGGCGGGAGGAGCAATTGGAGTACTAATAAAATCATTATTATTAGTATTGAAAAAATCACACAATTTGGTATTTTCATGAGACATCGTGACTACGCAAGCAAGATAACAAGCAAACAAAAAAGCAAACGCGAAAAAGGCAAATGGAAAATATTTTTGCATTTTTGTGAAAATGTTTTAGAAGTGGGGGAGGTGAAAACGAGAGGCAAATGGCAAGTAATGTAAATGCAAGCAGATGAAAGTATATGCGTAGGTACTTGATAGATGTTGATGATGTCTCCCCTGCAACGGCGCCAGAAATTCTTCCTGCTACCTGTGAGCTGCGTTGGGATTTCCTTGAATAGGAAAGGATGATGCAGTACAGTACAGATAACTAATTCTCTCATTTAAGAACCAAGGTTACCAATCTAGTAGGAGAACCACGCAACACCTCGTTAGCAGTACCTGCACATAAGATAACAAATCCTTGCACCCAACGCGAACAATGGGTTGTCAATCCCTCGGCAGTTACTTGCAAGATTAAATTATATGGTGATATGTATATATATATATATATATATATTGACCAAAATACAAAATAAAAGAAATAAAGTAAAATTGCAACAAGGTATTTTTAGGGTTTTCAATATATGATAAAAGTAGACCCGGGGCGGGGGGGGGGGCATAGTTTTCACTAGAGGCTTCTCTCTTGAAAATAGCATACGGTGGGTAAACAAGTTACTGTTGGGCAATTGATAGAAAAGAAAATAATCATGACGATATCCAAGACAATGACCATGTACATAGGCATTGATGTCTACTACGCAACCTTCTTCTTGTAGACGTTGTTGGGCCTCCAAGTGTAGAGGTTTGTAGGACAGTAGCAAATTTCCCTCAAGTGGATGACCTAAGGTTTATCAATCCGTGGGAGGTGTAGGATGAAGATGGTCTCTCTCAAACAACCCTGCAACCAAATAACAAAGAGTCTCTTATGTCCCCAACACACCCAATACAATGGTAAATTGTATAGGTGCACTAGTTCGGCGAAGAGATGGTGATACAAGTGCAATATGGATGGTAGATATAGGTTTTTGTAATCTGAAAAATATAAAAACAGCAAGGTAGCAAGTAACAAAAGTGAGTGAAAACGGTATTGCAATGCTTAGAAACAAGGCCTAGGGTTCATACTTTCACTAGTGCAAGTTCTGTCAACAAGGATAAGATAATTAGATCATATAACAGTCCCTCAACATGCAGCAAAGAGTCATTCCAAAGTCACTAATAGCGGAGAACAAACGAAGAGATTATTGTAGGGTACGAAACAACCTCAAAGTTATTCTTTCTGATCAATCCAATGGGCTATTCCTATAAGTGTCACAAATAACCCTAGAGTTCGTAGTAAAATAACACCTGAAGACACACATCAACCAAAACCCTAATGTCACCTAGATACTCCAATGTCACCTCAAGTATCCATGGGTATGATTATACGATATGCATCACACAATCTCAGATTCATCTATTCAAACCAGCACAAAGAACTTCAAAGAGTGCTCCAAAGTTTCTACCAGAGAGTCAAGACGAAAACGTGTGCCAACCCCTATGCACAGATTCCCAAGGTCATGGAACCCGCAAGTTGATCACCAAAACATACAACAAGTGAATCAATAGAATACCCCGTTGTCACCACTGGTATCCCACGCAAGACATAGATCAAGTGTTCTCAAATCCTTAAAGACTCAATCCGATAAGATAACTTCAAAGGGAAAACTCAATTCATTACAAGAGGTAGAGGTGGAGAAACATCATAAGATCCAACTATGATAGCAAAGCTCGCGGTACATCACGATCGTGCCAAATCAAGAATATGAGAGAGAGAGAGAGAGAGGGAGAGAGGGAGAGAGAGAGAGATCAAACACATAGCTACTGGTACATACCCTCAGCCCCGAGGGTGAACTACTCCCTCCTTGTCATGGAGAGCGCCGGGATGATGAAGATGGCCACCGGTGATGATTCCCCCCTCCGGCAAGGTGCCGAAACAGGGTCCCTAGAGGTTTTTCATGGCTACAGAGGCTTGCGGCGCGGAACTCCTGATCTAGGTTTTCTGGAGGTTTGGGGATTTATAGGAGAAGTTGGCGTCAAGAACAAGTCAGGGGCCCCCATGGAGAGTTCATGAGGCACAGGGGCGCGCCCCAGGGGGTGGGGCCGCCCTCCACCCTCGTGGGCCCCACAGGACTCCCCTCCGATAACTTTTTGTTCCAGTATTTTTTATATTTTCCAAAAAAAATCTCTGTTGATTTTCAGCGCATTCCGAGAACTTTTATTTCTGCACAGAAAACAACACCACGGTAGTTATACTAAGAAAGGAAATGGGGCCCTGGATCACAAGCACCTTGAGGCGAGATCGTTGGCGGAACTTGGCGTTGTTGTATGCGCGGCCATCCACATCTCGCATCGAGTAGGGGAGGGGGGCCGAGCCGCCGCCCATCCGCGCGGATGAGAGGGCTGAAGAGGTGGCTTGGTGTTATCTCCGCCGCGCGCGAGATCCGGGTGGAAGGAAGAGGGTGGGAGGGGAGGGAAGCGGCCGCGGGACAGACGGGATGGGTACTCGCGCAGTTGTTTCCTGTCTTTCCGTGTTTCGACTGCTCACTTCATTTCTGTTTTTTTATTTTTGTTAGAGCAATATGATAAAGTGACATGCTGTTCTTAAGACTTTAATTTAGTAACACACATTTCCTTTTCTTTGATTACTTTTTTTCTGCCAGAAACTTCCATTCTACTCATCTTCAGTCATAGTATAACAAACACCACAAATAATAAAAATTACATCCAGATCCATATACCATCTAGCAACGACTACAAGCACTGAAGCGGGCCGAAGGCGCACCACCGTCATCCTCTATCCCTCATCGGAGCTGAACAAATCTTATTGTAGTAGACAGTCGAGAAGTCGTTATGCTAAGACCCCATAGGACCAGTACAACAGAACAACAATCGTCGTCGATGAAGAGTGGTGTAGATCAGAAATATCGAACATGAAGACACATTAACGTAGATGAGCTACGACCAGATCTGAGCAAATCCACCAAGGACAAATCCATCAGCGATGCTAGGCACACCATCGGGATGGGTGGGGAGAACCTTATTCCATCTTTAGGGAGCCACCACCGTCTCGTCTTCCTTAGCAGGATACAAACCCTAACAAAACTCAAAGGAACATCTAGAAACAGAGTCCTCCCGCCGACAAGGTTCGGGATCCACCGCCCAACCATGGCCCTAAGGCCACTGAAGACCAAGAGGACCGGACGCGGCGGCGGGAGGCAGAGGAACCCTAGGCTTTTCTTACAGGGGAGGCTTTTCTTCACTTTGATTAATTGGCACACTTTTGATTGATAGCTATATAAAATGACATAAACTGAACTTTTTCCTTGTTTCTCTAGGTCTAGGCCCGCACGTTAGGTTTTTTAGGACGATTTTTACCCTCTAATTGTTTCACCTGGTTACCTGTTCGATCGGATCAATCAAAGTTGGGGTTAAAGGAAACGACCAAACAAGACAAGATGGGGCGGAGGGAGATTATGGAGAGCGCGACCACCTCGTCGGCTTTATCCCACCATGTGCTGCTCGTTCCCTTGTTGTTGCCTCACCATGCTTCCTCCCTGTCGTGAATATGATCCTGACAATACTATAGGTGTGTGTGTGTGTAGAGGCAATCGTATCTATCGAACTGTATGGATGGGAGTACGCACAAAGGTTTATATAGGTTGAGGCCCTCTTTGGTGGAAATAATACCCTACTCATGTGGTGCTCTTTTCTCTTGGCGTAGGTTACAACATGAGAGAGTCCAACCCTCAACCAATGTCCACCTCCTGGCTTATGTAGAGTGCGCTAGGAGGGATGTCATAACAGGCTCGTATGATGCTATTCATGGCCATATGCACGACCGACTGTTCGTGGCTATTGTTGGGAAACGTTGCATGAAAAAAAAAATCTATGCACACGCAAGATCTATCAAGAAGATGCATAGCACCGAGAGGGGAGAGTGTGTCTACGTACCCTCGTAGACCATAAGAGGAAGCGTTTAGTAACACGGTTGGTGTAGTCGAACTTCTTAGCGATCCAACCAATCGAGTACCGAACGTACGACACCTCCGCGTTCAACACATGTTCAACTTGGTGACGTCCTCCGCCTTCTTGTTCTAGCAAGACGGCGAGGTAGTGGATGAGTTCCAGCAGCACGACGACAAGGTGACGAATGGTGAAGCTATCTCCACAAGGCTTCGCCTAAGCACTACGAAAATATGACCAGGGTGTAAATGGTGGAGGGGGCGCCGCACACGGCTAAGCAATTGTTGTGGTTACGTGTGGCATCCCCCTCCCACATATATATAGGTGGGGGAGCGGGGAGAGGCCAAGGGGCGCCCCAAGTAGGGCCGAATCCTACTTGGGCTCCTACCCTTGGCCGCACCCCCCTTCCATATTTATCGGAGGGGGAAAGGCAAGGGGGAGATGGAAGGAAGGGGGAGGCCGAATCCCCCTTCTTTCCTTTCCCCCACTTGGGCGGCTGCCATAGGGGGTGCGCTAGCCCCTTGTGGCTGGTATGCCCCCGTCTAATGGCCCAATAGGCCCATTACCCTCCCGGGGGTATCTGGTACCACCCCCTCCGGTATTCCGATGACTACCCGGTACACTCTGAAACATTTCCGGTGTCCGAATATCATCATCCTATATATCAATCTTTACCTCTCGACCATTTCGAGAGTCCTAGTCATGTGTTGTGATCTCATCCAGGACTCAGAACAGCATTCGGTCACCAAATCATATAACTGATATAACACTATATCATCAACGAACGTTAAGCGTGCGGACCCTACGGGTTCGAGAACTATGTAGACATGACCGAGACACCTCTCCAGTCAATAACCAATAGCGGAACCTGGATTCCCATATTGGCTCCTACATATTCTACGAAGATCGTTATCGGTCGAACCTTAGGACAACATATGTAATTCCCTTTGTCCATCGGTATGTTACTTGCCCGAGATTCGATCCTCGGTATCTTCATACCCAGTTCAATCTCATTACTGGCAAGTCTCTTTACTCATTCTGTAATACATTATCTTGCAACTAAGACCTTAGTCACTTTGCTTGCAAGGCTTCTTATGATGTGTATTACCGAGAGGGCCCAGAGATACCTCTCCGATACTCAGAGTGACAAATCCTACTCTCGATCTATGCCAACTCAACAAACACCTTCGGAGATACCTGTAGAGCATCTTTATGATCACCCAGTTTTGTTGTGATGTTTGATAGCACACAAGGCATTCTTCCGGTATCCGGGGGTTGCATAATCTCATAGTCGAAGGAATATGTATTTGACATTAAGAAAGCAATAGCAATAAACTGAACGATCAATATGCTAAGCTAACGGATGGGCCTTGTCCATCACATCATTCTCCTAATGATATGATCCCGTTATCAAATGACAACGCATGTCTATGGTTAGGAAACCTTAACCATCTTTGATCAACGAGCTAGTCTATTAGAGGCTTATTAGGGACACGGTATTTGTTTATGTATTCAAACATGTATTTAAGTTTCTGATCAATACAATTCTAGCATGAATAATAAACCTTTATCATGAATAAGGAAATATAAAATAATAACTTTATTATTGCCTCTAGGGAATATTTCCTTCCGCTATTGCTGCTGATAACTGCCGTGTTTAACTAGATTACTCTAACATTGGGTAACGGTAGTATTGAATGCTCTATGGTGTCACGGTATCTTAGGACACATCGGACTGTAGCCGATCTGACTATTCATGTCTTTCATATGATCGAGTGATGCGTCTCATCCACCAGGGTGTTCTACAATCTGACTGTAGGCACTTGGTCCTTCGGCAGGTATCCCCTCTGGTGTCTAATGTCTTTGGATGTAGCCCCATCGGGCTTGGCATGTAGCCCCTTGGCCCATAATAGTCTGGACCATATTATTGGTAGGTTTTGGCCTCAAGCTGGGTCGTATGTGTACATGAGCCTACCCCTTAGCTATAACCCTGTTAGTAGCCCCCGAGCCTATCGAGGTATTGGTGTTGGGAAACCGACTGTACATCACCATGCTACATTCTGACTGTTTGATGGATATGTTGCGTTACCGGTTCGTCAGCTGCTCGGAGGCGTCAGGCGATCAATTTGGAAAAATTGGTGATACCCATTTTTCAATCTCTGCAGGAGAGGACGGCTTGAGGCCCGACTATGGATGTATCATCAAATTCCGAGTGGCGATTTCACGTCTATGCTTGATTAGATTAAGTTCTTCCAGTCGATATCCTTTGTGCAGAACATTGATTAGACAACTTTCTTGTGAACCAAGTTTGAGCAGCAAGGCGTCCGATATTTCCCAAGGAAAATCCAACTCGTGCCATGGGGGATGTTCTGTGCTTCCCTTGCTCTACACAAAACATTATGTGTCAAATGTTTTGCACCGGGATTACCATCGTGCTAGATGCACGGATTCCTCGTCTCGGCACTGGCCCTGACACTCAAATTTATGCGAGCTCCTCGAGCTGACTGAATGGTTCTTATGACTAGAAGGTGAACCGTCAAAAAATCATCATTGCGAATCTTTCTGAGTTGTCACGTCAATATCTTTTGCGTGTTGCCAGATGCTACTTGTTGCGCTGCATTGGGATTTCCTTAAAGAGGAAAGGATGATGCAGTATTAGTAGAGATAAGTATTTCCCTCAATTAAGAACCAAGGTTACCAATCCAATAGGAGAACCACGCAACACCTCTTTAGCAGTACCTGCACACAAGATAATGATACGTCTCCGTCGTATCTATAATTTTTTGATTGTTTCATGCCAATATTATACAACTTTCACATACTTTTGGCAATATTTTATATGATTTATTGGACTACCTATTGATCCAGTGCCCAGTGCCACTTCCTGTTTGTTGCTATTTTTTGTTTTGTGGAATATCCATATCAAACAAAGTCCAAACACGATAAAAATTTACGAAGAATTAATTTGGAATATATGTGATTTTGGGACTTGGAATTAATGCAAACGGGGTCCCACAGCCCCCAGGATACACCACGGTGCGCCCTAGGGGCCATGCGCGCGGTGGTGGGTTGTGCTCACCTCGTACGTCAGTTGGATCTCTACTTCGGGTGCAAGGAAGCTTATATCCAGAAAAAAATCAATGAAAGAAGTCCAAGAAGAGACTAATATTTTGCAAGAGTCTATGGAAGAAGAGATTGATGAAACTATGAGCTCATTGGATGAAAAAGACGATGAGGAGAGCGAAGAATAAACGGAGGAAGAACGGATTAGCTACCCGTGCCCAACTTCTAATGAGAGTACTCTTCAAGTCATATATTGCTCAATGTCCCTTCATGCTTACCGAAGGATGAATTCTATGATAATTGCTATGGTCCCATTGATTCACTTGCAATATCCCTTTTTGATGAACTTGATGCTTACTATGCTTGTGGCCATGGTGCTAATATGAATTATGCTTCTGAAGATGAACTTGCTATTGTTCTTTATGTTGAGAATGAAATTGTTGCTATTCCACCCACACATGATAGTCCTATTATCTTTCTGAATTCTCCAAACTACACTATATCGGAGAAGTTTGCACTTATTAAGGATTACATTGATGGGTTGCCTTTTACCATTACACATGATGATTTTGATGAATATAATATGCATGTGCTTGCTTCTCCTACTTGTGATTATTATGAGAGGAACTACATCTCAATCTCTCTATGTATCCAACACGATAAAATTGCAAGAAACTTCTTATGCTATGTATTGGCCTTTACTTGATGTGAATGAATTGTTCTTGTATGACACGCCGATGCATAGGAAGAGAGTAAAACTTTGTCATTGCATGATATATGTTGCTTTGTGCTCACTACTTAATTATAAATCATTGTTAATTAAAATTGGCTTTGATATACCTTGGTATCCGGGTGGATCCATTACTTGAGCACTTTATGCCTAGCTTAAGGCTTTAAAGAAAGCGTTTCCAAGGAGACAACCCGGAAGTTTTAGAGAGTCATTTATTTCTATTGAGTGCTTTTATAAAGTTTAAAAACAAAAAAATATAGGGGGAGCCTAAAAACCTTTTTCTAAAAGAGAAGCGATTGAAAGGTGATGCATTGGAGAAGTGAGGGTCGACCTTCAACACTTGTGTTCATGCTCATGGGAACAATGTAAATTTTTCATGGAAGTTATTCACAAAAATAATTACCCCCTTGTACAAATCCATTGTATCATAAAAATAATGTGCCAAGATTTGCCTCTAGGATGATTAGATTGCCTGTTGGTATGTGTGGTGCAGAAACAGAAACTTTGGCTGTAGCGCATGTTTTACATTTTTTACTGGAACATCGAAAGTTTCTGAAACTTTTTGCATAGTATTGCTATACAATTTTTTTGTCCTAATGTTTCAGAATTTTTGGAGTACCAGAAGTATGGTTAAAGTTCAGATTACTACAGACTGTCCTGTTTAAGACATATTCTGTTTTCGATGCATTGTTTTGCTTGTTTTGATGAAACTATCGATTTTTATCGGTGGTATAAGCCATGGGAAAGTTATAATAGAGTAGCTACAATGCAAAAAATATGAATTTGTTTGCAACAATACTTAAAGTAGTGATTTGCTTTATTATACTAACAGATCTCACCAATTTTTTTTTAAGTTTCATGTGGATGAAGTGTTCAAAGATCGAGGAGGTCTCGATATGAGGAGAAGGAGGAGAGGCAAGAGTTCAAGCTTGGGGATGCCCAAGGCACCCCAAGTAAATATCCAAGGAGACTCAAGCGTCTCAGCTTGTGGATGCCCGGGAAGGCATCCCATCTTTCTTCAGCAAGTATCAGTATGTTTTGGTTTTCGTTTTGTTCATGTGATATGTGTAAATCTTGGAGCGTCTTTTGTGTTTGATTTCACTTTTCTTTTATGCACCATGGTGGTATGAGATAGTCCATGCTTGATTTATAGGATGCTCATTGCACTTCACTTATATCTTTTGAGTATGGCTTTATAGAATGATTCATTTGCTTCACTTATATCATTTGAAGTTTGGATTGCCTGTTTCTCTTCACATAGAAAACCGTTGTTTGTAGAATGCTCTTTTGCTTCACTTATATTTATCAGAGCATGATCTTTTGTAGAAAGAATTAAATTGTCATGCTTCACTTATATCCATCTAGAGAGTCGACATGAATTGGTCATTTGCATGGTTAGTCATAAAATCCTACATAAAACTTGTGGATCATTGAATATGATATGTTTGATTCCTTGCAATAGTTTTGCGATATCGAGATGCAATATGTGGGAGGTACTAGTAAACGGTTGTGGTTAGTAAGAATCTTGGTGTTAAGGTTTGTGATTCATGAAGCATGCACGTATAGTCTCTCGTTATGATATGAAGTTGGATCATGATTTATTATTGATTTTCTTCCTTATGAGTGTCAGTCAGGGACGAGCGATGGTCTTTTCCTACCAATCTATCCCCCTAGGGGCATGCGTAGTAGTACTTTGCTTCGAGGGCTAATAAACTTTTGCAATAAGTATATGAGTTCTTTATGACTAATGTGAGTCCATGGAATATACGCACTCTTACCTTTCCGCAATTTGCTAGCCTCTACGATACCGTGTATTGCCCTCGAGAGTCGCTGCAAACTTCGTCGGTGCATCCAAACCCCGTGATATGTTACGCTCTGTCACAAATAAGCCTTATTATATCTTCCTCAAAACAGCCACCATACCTACCTATTATGGCCTTTCCATAGCCATTCTGAGATATATTGCCATGCAACTTCCACCGCTTCCGTTTTGGTGACTTGAGCATTCATTGTCATATTGCTTTGCATGATTGTAAGATAGCTAGCATGATATTTCCATGGCTTGTCCATTTTTTGATATCGTTGTTATGCTAGATCATTGCACATCCTGGAACACGGCCAGAGACATTCATATAGATTCATATTTTGTTACAGGTATTGAGTTGTAAGTACATAGAAGTGTGATGATCATCAGTTTTCATTATTAGAGCATTGTCCCAGTGAGGAATGGATGATGGAGAATATGACTCCCCCACAAGTCGGGATGAGACTCCGAACCAAAAGAAGAAAAAAGAAAAAAAAAGAAAAAGAAAAAATGGAAGAAAGAAGGAACGGAAGGGGCATGCTAGTTCCACACTCGTGCTTCAAAGTAGCACCACGTTTTTCATATAGAGAGTCTCCTACGTTGTCACTTTCATATACTAGTGGGAGTTTTTCATTATAGAGTTAGATTGCACACCCACTTAGTTTTCATGTGGAGCTTTCATACACTTATAGCTCTTAGTGCATTTGTTGCATGGCAATCCCTACTCCTCGCATTGATATCAATTGATGGGCATCTCCATAACCCGTTGGTTAGCCGCGTTGATGTGAGACTTTCTTACTTTTTCGTCTTCTTTATATTTACCCCTATCATCATACTCTATTCCACCCGTAGTGCTATATCCATGGCTCGCGCTCATGTATTGCGTGGGGGTTGAAAAAGCTGAAGCGCGTTAAAAAGTATGAACCAATTGCTCGGCTTATCATCGGGGTTGTGCATGATAAATACTTTGTGTTAAGAAGACAAAGCATGACAAGACTATATGATTTTGTAGGGATAGCTTTCTTTAGCATTGACATTTTGAAAGACATGATTTTTTTTGGGATGCCTAAGTATTGATGTCTTTATGTGAAATTATAGACTATTGCTTTGAATCACTTATGTCTTAATATTCATGCCATGATTAGACATATGATCAAGTTTATGCTAGGTGGCATTTCACATCAAAAAATATCTTTTTTATCATTTACCTACTCGAGGACTAGCAGTAATTAAGCTTGGGGATGCTGATACGTCTTCGTCGTATCTATATTTTTGATTGTTTCATGCCAATATTATACAACTTTCACATACTTTTGGCAATATTTTATATGATTTATTGGACTAACCTATTGATCCACTGCCAAGTGCCATTTCTTGTTTGTTGCATGTTTTTTGTTTCGCATAATATCCATATTGAACGAAGTCCAAACACGATTAAAATTTATGGAGAATTATTTTTGAATATATGTGATTTTTGGGACTTGGAATCAATGCAAACGGGGGGCCACAACCCCAAATATACACCAGGGCGTGCCCTAGGGGCCAGGCGCACGGTGGTGGGTTGTGCTCACCTCGTACGTTAGTTGGATCTCTACTTTGGGCGCAAGGAAGCTTATATCCGGGGGAAAATTGTGTTAAAATCTCAGCGCAATCAGAGTTACGGATCTTCGGGGATATAAGAAACTATTTTCGGCCACAAGACAGAAACGCAAAACAGAAGAGAACAGAGAGGGAGATCCAATCTCAGAGGGGCTCCCTCCCCTCCGCCGCCATGGAAGCCATGGACCAGAGGGGGAACCTCCTCCCATCTAGGGGGAGGCCAAGGAATATGAAGATGGAGGGGGCTCTCTCCCCCTCTCTCTCGGTGGCGACGGAACGCCACCGGGGAAAGGATCGTGACGACGATCTACATCAACAATCCTGCTACCGTCAACACCAACTTTCTCCCCCCTATATGTAGCGGTGTAACACCACTTCTCCCTGCTGTAATCCCTACTTAAACATGGTGCCAACGCTATATATTATTTCCCAATGATATGTGGTTATCCTATGATGTTTGAGTAGATCCGTTTTGTCCTATGGGCTAATTGATGATCGTGGTTGGTTTGAGTGCATATTTTATTATGGTGATGTCCTACGGTGCCCTCCGTCTCGCACAAACGTGAGGGGTCACCGTTGTAGGGTGTTGGAATACGTTCATAATTTGCTTATTGTCGGTTGTCAGAGTGAGAGAAGCCTGAACACAGATAAGTGGGTTATCGCGTATGGGAGTAAAGAGGACTTGATACTTAATGCTATGGTTGGGTTTTACGACCTTAATGATCTTTGTAGTTGCGGATGCTTGCTAGAGTTCCAATCGTAAGTGCATATGATCCAAGTAGAGAAAGTATGTTAGCTCATGCCTCTCCCTCATGTAAAATTGCAAGAATGATTACAAGTCTAGTTATCAATTGCCTAGGGACAAATGACTTTCTTGTTGACAAAAGCTATCTACTTTTATTGTCTCGCAATTTATTCATAGTTTTATTCTCGCAAAGTACTTGTAGTTTTATTCTTGCAAAATGGTTTTATACTTGTTCTAGGTAAAGCAAACATAAAGTGTGCGTAGAGTTGTATCGATGGTCGATAGAACTTGAGGGAATATTTGTTCTGCCTTTACCTCCTCATTGGGTTTGACACTTTTATTTATCGAAAAAGTCTACAAACGATTCCCTATACTTGTGGGTTATCAGATAACAAATCCTTGCACCCAACGCAAACAAGGGGTTGTCAATCCCTTGGCGGCTACTTGCAAGATTAAATTGTATGGTGAAAGATATATAGATTGAACAAAAATACAAAATAAAGTAAATAAAGTAAAATTGCAGCAAGGTATTTTCAGGGTTTTCAATATATGATAAAAGTAGACCGGGGCCATAGTTTTCACTAGAGTCTCCTCTCTTGAAAATAGCATACAGTGGGTAAACAAATTATTGTTGGGCAATTGATAGAAAAGCAAATAATCATGATGATATCCAAGGCAATGATCATGTATATAGGCTTCATGTCCGAGACAAGTAGACCGACTCCTGCCTGCATCTACTACTATTACTCCACACATCGACCGCTATCCAACATGCATCTAGAGTATTAAGTTCATAAAGAATGGAGTAACGCTTTAAGCAAGATGACATGATGTAGACAAAGAATACTCACGCATGAATAAAACCCGTCATTTTATCCTTAATGTCAATGATACAAATATGTGTCATGTCCCCTTTTGTCACTGGGATTGAGCACCACAAGATCGAACCCATCACAAAGCACCTCTCCCATTGCAAGAAAAATCAATCTAGTTGCCCCAACCAAATCAATAGATCGGAGAGAAATACAAAGCTATAACAATCATACATAAAAGAGTTCAGAGAAGACTCAAATAATATTCATGGATAATCTGATCATAAAGTCACAATTCATCAGATCGCAACAAACACACGGCAAACAGTCATTCCATCGAATAGATCTCCTAGAACATTGAGGAGAACATGTATTGAAGATCAAAGAGACAGAAGAAGCAATCTAGCTACTAGCTATGGACCCCTAGGTCTGTGGTAAACTACTCACACATCATCGGAAGGGCAGCAAGGTTGATGTAGAGCCCCTCCATGGTTAATTCCCCCTCCGGCAGAGTACCGACGAAAGCCTCTAGATGGGATCTCACGAGGACAAAAACTTGCGATGGCGGAAAAAGTATTTCGAGTGGCTATATGATGTCAAGGGAATATTTGAGAATTTATAGTGGCGGAATAAGGTCAAGACGTGCCACGAGGGTCCCATAAGCTTGGGGCGTCCCCCTGGGGCACGGCTCCTGAGCTTGTCGCTCCCTCGTGACTCTTCAGGTGTTCTCCTGAACCTTCTAGGGTCGCTTCTGGTATAGAAAAAAATGAATCCAAAGTTTTTTCCCCGTTTGGACTTTGTTTGATATTTATTTCCAGAAAAGCCAAAAAGGGCAAAAAACAGCAACTGGCATCAGGCACTAGGTTAATAGGTTAGTCCCAAAAAATGATATATAATTGTGTATAAAACTTCCAAGATTGATACTATAATAGTATGAAAAAATAAAAAATTATATAGACGTTGGAGATGTATCAAGCATCCCCAAGCTTAATTCCTTCTTTTCCTCGAGTAGGTAAATGATAAAAACAAATTTTTTGATGTGGAATGCTACCTATCATGTTCATCTTGTAATTTCTATTTATGGCATGAATATAAAGTTTTGAATGATTCAAAGCAATATTCTATAGTTTGACATAAAAAACAACAATAATAAGGCATACCAACAAACAATCATGTCTTTCAAAATATCAACGCTAAAGAAAGTTATGCCTACAAAATCATATAGCCTTGTCATGCTCCATCTTCTTAACACAAAGTATTTATCATGCATAACCCCGCTGACAATCCGAGCAATTGGTTCATACTTTTTAACACGCTTCAGCTTTTTCAACTCTCACACAATATATGGGCGCAAGCCATGGATATAGCACTATACGTGGAATAGAGTATGATGTTGGAGGTTGTATGGAGAAGAAGAAAAGGAATAATGTCTCATAGTGACGAGGCTAATCAACGGGCATGGAGATGCCCATCAGTTGATGTCAATGCAAGGAGTAGGGATTGCCATGCAACGGATGCACTAAGAGCTATAAGTGTATGAAAGCTCAAAAACAAAAACTAAATGGGTGTGCATCCGACTTGCTTGCTCATGAAGACCTCGGGCATTTGAGGAAACCCATCATTGGAATATACAAGCCAGGTTATAATAATGAAAAATTTCCACTAGTTATATGAAAATAAAGCATATGAGACTCTCTATATAAAAAACATGGTGCTACTTTCAAGCACTAGTGTGGAAAGGATAGTAACATTGCCCCTTCTCTCTTTTTCTCTCATTTTTTGTTGGGCTCTTTTTGGCCTCTCTTTTTTCTCCCTTTTTTCTCCCTTTTTTGTGGGCTCTTTATGGCCTCTTTTTTTATTTTCTCACTTGGGAGAATTCTCTAATAATGAATATGATGATCATCACACTTCTATTTACTTACAACTCGAAAGAAAATTACAACTCGATACTAGGACAAAATATGACTCTATATGAATGCCTCCGGCGGTGTATTGGGATGAGCAATGATCTAGCGTAACATTTATATATAAAAATATGAACAGTGGGTGAGCTACAAATACTGTGTCAGCTATATGATCATGCAAAGCAATATGTCAATGATGACATGTGTCATAATAAAACAGAACGGTGGAAGTTGCATGGCAATATATCTCAGAATGACTATGGAAATGCCATAATAGGTAGGTATGGTGACTGTTTTGAGGAAGATATAAGGAGGCTTACGTGTGATAGAGCGTATCATATCTGGGGATGCCTTCTAGCTAAAGTTGACCCGTCTTCAGTCCCCTTTTCATCAAGTTTAATATTACTAAACAAAGATTCAATGGAAGAAACACCAATCGTTTTAATATCTTCATCATTACTACGATGAAAACCCGGCGGAATCGATTTTTTCTAAGAATTCACGCTTAGCCCTCAACCTAGCGGTTCTTTCTTTACTTTCATCCATGGAGACATAAAGAGCTTTAATTGATTCACTAATATCAATCTTGGGTGGCAAAATTTCAGACTTAAGATTTTCCACATCATGAATGATTCTATCCATACTTCTAGACATATCATCAAGTTTACTCAATTTTTCTTCTAAGTGTTGAAAGTTTTTTTGAGCATTAATTAATTCTTTGATATTACTTTTAGGATTATAGGGCATCCTATTATTTTTTATAAGAGTTACCATAGGAATTGCCCTAATTATTAGAGGAATTTCCAGGAAACGACCTAAGATTAAAATTACCTCTATAAGCATTACTAATAAAAAAACCTGCGAGACAAAATTCACATCTACGGGATTATTGTTTTGCTCAATCAAAGTAGACAATGGCACATCATTAGGATCAATATAAGCATTTTTACTAGCAACCAATTTGATAAGCGCATCTACTTTATCATTAAAAGTACTAATTCTTCAATAGAAATCACCTTTTTACAAATAGGTATTCTTTCAGTATGCCATTGTGAATAATTTGCCATAATATTATCAAGCAATTTGGTAGATTCTCCTAATGCAATTTCCAAAAAAGTACCTCCCGTGGTAGAATCTAAAAGACTTCTAGAAACAAAGTTCAATCCCGCATAAAAGAATTGTATGATCATCCACAAACTTAAACCATGAGTAAGCACTACAAAAAAAGACACACCCGTGACATTTGGCCGAACGAATTTTTTTCTGTCATACATATGACACTTCTATGACGATAATTGTGACAAAACCCGGTATCATCATAGATGTGGTGGGCTCCTACTTCTATGACAAAAAATCATGACAGAAAATGGGCTTTTCGTCCTGGGCGGGCCGGAGACGCAGCTGCATGACATTCTTTGGGCCGTCCATGACGAAAAAACTATGGTAGAAGCAAGGGCGAGGAAAATTTCAGGGAGTTCCCGGTTACGATGGGAGGTCGGGCCGAGCGATGCGCGTTTCTCTCGTACACATACGCGCGTGTGTGCGACGCGTTGGCTCTAACTGAACCCGAGCGAGGCGTTGGGCTCTAACTGAATGCGAGCAATTGCACTGCAGGCTATGCGTTACTAAACCCGAGTGACCGATCGATGGCTGTTAACTGAACCCGATCGAGCGATTCCTTCGCTACTGCTGCTAACTAAAGCCGATCGATTGGATGAACAGTGAGCATTGCAAGGGGAGGAGGGGGGGGGGGGTTGGATGAACAGTGAGCGGTGGCGCAGTGGAGACTGGATGAACAGGAGCCCGTGGAGGCTGGAGGAGGTCGACGGTAGTCCGTGGAGGCTGGAGGAGGTCGACGGTGGAGATGAATAGTATCCCGTGGAGTCCCGTTTTGCGGTACGCCACACCCTCCCGATGAACAGGACCCCCGTTTCGACCGTAGCGCTCCAACACAAGTCCGTTTCGTTCGTTTTGCGATACGCTACACCCCTCTCGATCAACAGGACCCCCGTTTCGACCGTAGGAGGTCCGTTTCCTCCGTTTTGCGGTACGCCACACCCCTCCCGATCAACAGGACCCCTGTTTCGAACGTGGCCGGTCGAACACAAGGCCGTTTCCTCCATTGTGCAGTACGCCAGGCCTCGTTTCCATCGCCTGTTTCGTCCAAGCCCTCCCGAGGAACACGACGACGCATTCTGTTCCGACCCAGCCGGTTGGCTCCCATGCCTTCTGTTGCCTCCCGATGAACACGACGCATTCCGTTGCCTTCCCATGAACACGACGCATTTCGTTGCCTCCCCATGAACATGACGACGACGCTATTTCTCCGTTCCGACCCAGCCATGTACACGAGCCCTGGCCGTACATATGCGCGAGTAGGCGTTCGAGATCCCGCCCGTATGTACACATACGTGGCCGTATTTTCTTTCTTGCACCCTGGCCGTCATATGTACGTGTACATGTTACATGCGCACCTCTACAACGACCAGTATGTACATACACATTCGCGACCAGAATGACAACGCTATGTACGCTTCGACCAGGTGGGTCCCGACTGTCAGGCACTTCCTTGCCTGCGAAGATGTAGCTGGTGGGTCCCAGCAGTCAGGGGGCGAATCGTTTTTTTTTGCCCGGACGCACTTCCTTGCGTGCGAAGATGTAGCTGGTGGGTCCCAGCAGTCAGGGGGAAATATTTTTTTCATGAAATACGGTGGCCCGTCCAGTGGGTCCCTACTGTCAGGTGGAGGAATAATTATTTTGCGCGTAATAAGGAGGCACTTCCTTGCTGCGGCTGTGGACCCAGCTGTCAGCCTCTCCACGTATAGTCCACGTCCGATGGAAGCCGTTCCTTGACCATGTTGACCACGCCGCACCGAGAGCACCAAGGCGGTGGACAACGGTGAGGCCTAGGAAGGGGATGACGTGGAGCTGGGGAAGACACGGCAGTGGATGCCTACGCGTAGAGGAGTACGAGGGTTCACTGGTTCGCTACGGTGTGAGGATGCCATCGCCGCAGAATAACAGGGGGTGTGGGTGAGTAGAGGGATGGCCTGGGCAGTGGTGGGAGTAGTAGGGGCAGTGAGGCCTCCGCCGCATCACAGCCGGCCACGGGAGGCAGGAGCACGAGGCACGACCGGCGCTGGTTTGGGCGGCTGGAGCAAGAAGACCAGAGGTTGAAGAAGCACTACGGCCGTTGGATGGACATCGTACGGTCACTGGAGCTAGAATCGTGCATATTGACTAAGTTGACAAAGCCCTCCGTCCCCGTCAACTTAGTAGGCCCACAAGTCAGCCTGCCACTATACTGGGTCCCAGCTAACAGGGGGAGTATTCATTTTTTGTGCGTAATAAGGAGGCACTTCCTTGCGTGCGAAGATATAGCTGGTGGGTCCGAGCCGTCAGCGGCGGTAACGTTTTTTTCGCGAAATACAGAGGCCCTTTCGGTGGGTCCCCAATGTCAGGTGGAGGAATCATTATTTTGCGCGTAATAAGGAGGCATTTCCTTGCGTGCGGCCATGGACCCAGCTCTCAGCCTGTCCACGTACAGTCCACTTCAGATGCATGTCAGTCCTTGACCACGTTGACCAGGCCGTGCCGAGAGCACCAGGGCGGTGGACGATGACGAGGCCTAGGAAGGGAACGACACGGAGGCAGGGAAGGCTCGGCAGTTGTTTCCCACACGGAGCGGAGTACGACTGTATGAGGGTTTACTGGTTCGTCTGCCCTCGCCAGAGAATAACAGCAGGTGTGGGTGAGTAGAAGGATGGCTACGCCAGCGATGGGAGTACGATGGGGCGGTGAGGCCTGCGCGGCAGCACAGCTGGCCGCGGGGAGGAGGGAGCAGGCAGTCCCGCTGGCGCTTGTTTGAGCGGCTGGAGCAGGAAGAGCAGAGATTGAAGAAGCACGACGACCGTTGGATGGACATCGTACGGTCACTGGAGCTAGAATCATTCATATTGACTAAGTTGACAAAGCCCTCCATCCCCGTCAACTTAGAAGGCCCACAAGTCAGCCTCCCACCAAGGTGGGTCCCAGCTAGCAGGGGGAGTATTCATTTTTCTGTGCATAATAAGGAGGCACTTCCGGTGGGTCCAAGCTGACAGCAGGGGGAACATTTTTTTCGCGAAATACGATGGTCCGTCGCCGGTGGGTCCCAGCAGTCAGGGGCAAACATTTTTTTCGTGAAATACGGTGGCCCGTCCGGTGGGTCCTAGCAGTCAGGGGGAAACGTTTTTTTCACGAAATACTGGTGGCCTGTCCGGTGGGTCCCTGCTGTCAGGTGGATGAATAATTATTTTGCGCGTAATAAGGAGGCACTTCCTTGTGGCTGCCGTGGACCCAGCTGTCAGCCTCTCCATGTACAGTACTCTTTCTATGGAAGTCGGTCGTTGACCACATTGACCACGCCGCGCCGAGAGCACCACGGCGGTGGACGACGGCGAGGCCTAGGAAGGGGACGACGCGGAGCCGAGGAAGATGCGGCAGTGGACACCCACGCGGAGAGGAGTACGAGGGTTCACTGGTTCGGCTGCGGTGTGAGGCTGCCGTCGCCGCAGAATAACATGGGGAGTGGGTGAGTGGAGGGATGGCCTGGCCAGCGATGGGAGTAGTATGGGGATGGTGAGGCCTCCGCGGCAGCACTGCCTGCCACGGGAGGCAGGAGCATGCGGCACGACCGGCGCTGCTTTGGGCGGCTGGGGCAAGAAGACCAGAGGGTGAAGAAGCACTACGGCTGTTGGATGGACATCGTTGACCACGCCGCGTTGAGAGCACCAGGGCAGTGGATGATGGCGAGGCCTACGAAGGGAACGACACGGAGCCGGGAAGACACGGCAGTGGCTGCCCACACGGTGGAGAGTACGAGGGTTGACTGGTTCTGCTATCGTCGCTGGAAAATAACAGGAGGTGTGGGTGAGTAGAGGGATAGACAGGCCAGGGATGCGAGTATGATGGGGCCGTGAGGCCTGCCCAGCAGCACTGCCGGCCACGGGAGGCGGGAGCAGGCAGTTCCGACGGCTGGGACAGGAAGATCAGAGACTGAAGAAGCACGATTGCCGTTAGATTGACATCTAACGGCCTAACGCTGATAGAGTCGATTGTTGACTAAGTTTCTTTTTTGAGAAACCTTGTGTACGCATGAACTTAGTAGGCCCACAAGTCAGCCTCCAAATCTGTGGCAGACAACATAAAGCCCATTTGCTATTTTTTTTATAATTTGCAGCCCATTTGCTAATTCTTAAGTAATTTATTACAGCCCATTTTCTGCCCAGGACCACGGTCAAAAAGTTCAACCTTATTTTGCATATTTCGGTGGAGTCCGAACTGTTGTAATCCCGAAATGATAAACATTTTTTTAAGACTTATTGATTTGCCAAAAAAATTGTTTTGTTTTTGTAAGCAAATAAGACGTGGGAAAATTGAGTTGGTTTAAGGGAAAACTAGTGGTAAAAAATCAGCGCTGGGTGGGAAAAAACAACAAAAATAAGGATGTAAATATGAAAAGGGAATTTTATGTGTTTTCAATATAATGATACGTGTATATGAACTAGTAAAACTATAGGTAGAGATTAGAAAACAGATGTTGGACATGCGTTTCAAGAGGAAAGTAGAACTGGACTGTGTGTTTGATTCAGTAAAAAAACTGCCTGTGGATGTTGTAAGACAAAATATAACTAACGCTGGCGGGCCAGAGGCCAGTAGATACCTGCTGGATCTTTGTGCGCCATTGTCGTCATGGGCCGGGCCTGTTAAAAACAAAACCAACCTTGGGCAGTCTACAGCCCAGTTGAAACTTGCTCGACCTGAAAAAACAATATACGTGCTCAATAAATGAGAGAATTCTGCAAGTACAGACTGATAACTGGGATGCAGCACGAATATTGTTTTTTTATTATGATAATAAGTGCATGCACTTGTTTCGAAAAAATTGGAGAACTGGGAATTCAAACGGCGGGTGCTTATGCTACCCATCAAATAAAAATCAGGTGCCTGAAAATTCATTTTGTAACAAATGATTCATCTTTATATCCACGTCGACCCTCGTCATGATGGTTGGAAGCAAATGCAAGTTCATACCAAAAGATGGTTAACAACAATACCAACTTGCGGACGACAAGGTAGTACAACTACCAATACCAAACTAACTTATAATCTTTTTACTCCCGGCCCTTGTGTTCGTCTGGTAGAAAATCTTGTAGAGGACCAGCTCCCGCTCCTTCTCTTGCTCCAGGTCCCCGAGGTGGTACTGGTGCATCACCCAGTTGGTCCTCTGCTGGTCGAAGTTCTTGTTGGTGTGCAGCACTAGAACCTTTTTTGCTGCCCGTCTGCCGGCCGTTGACCATCACCGGCAAGGTATTGCTGGTCTTGTGCCACATCGCGTGCATGCCGCACTCCGACTGTATCTTGCGATGCGTCCACATGCCCCTTTTGAACGCCCTGGAATTGCGCTGGAAGAAATGCTTCCTTAGGCCACTCAGTGTGATACCTGCAGTATTGTGGAATACAGGTTTTAGTGTACCTAGTTGGCATTTTCATAACATCTTTGGCATGTTGCAGTCACTTGTTTCACTTTTTATTAACTGTCAAATTGTAATTGCTTCACCAGGTCTGTGTCTAAAAAGAAAAATAGAGCTATAAACAAAGGAATATGTTTGTGCAAGTAGACGACCGATCGGTGTCTTACCTGGAAGTTTCTCAGATTGGTTGTAGCATATGCCGTGCTCGCTGTCGATGGTTGGTATGAACAAATCGATGAGAGACTGAAATCTCGTGCTGTCAGCACTCACTTTGGCCTCAAGATGCTCGATCAGCTCCTGATCCATGGGATCGAACTTGACGCCAGCCGACAGCACCGGCCAATCCTTCTTCGACTTGCATCGGTAATTCCAGTTATATGCTACTCAATGTATGAATAATCGACTGTTTTAAGTGAATGATGAAAGATTTCGATAGATAAGTGGTACTCCAAATCTGAAGTCCAGAATACCCGAACACGCCGCCGGGATTCTTGTGTCACCTCACGCGTAGCGTGTTGTCACGTCAATTCAATGTGTGGACATGATGAATAATTTGATCGACGTATACTAGTATTGCTACTGTACTACTTACTAGTCGTATTTAGTGTCACAATTTATACATAGGTTTAACTAACAAGTACGCACTTGAAGCCTAACTGATATATATACAGACGGTCTATTCTGCTAATATTAGCAGAATAACTATTCTGCACATCACTTCCGCACTGCGTGCTGAACGCAAGTGCACGTCATTCTTTGAACCAAGTGTGCTGCAGTACTCACATGAGTGAACTTCTCGTCGAAAAAAACTGCACGCGTTATTTTTTCGGTACTGTTTTCGCTCTAATTTTTTAACCATTTATCGGAATGAGGCATGTAATATACTGTTGAAAAGCTATAGATTATGCGCAACTTCTACATGTTGAACACTTTTTGAGATTCCACACGGTTTAAGAGCAGTTTGAAATTGGCGCGTCCCATGACGAGTGGTAGCAAGCGTTTTTTGGCGATTTCTTCTAAACCGCTTGTCGGAATGAAGCAAACGATATGCCATTGGATAGATATCAATGAGGCACATCTTTTTTATATATAAATTTTTCTCTAATTCGTTACGGTTTAAGAGCAGTTTCAAATTTACTAAATCGCGGAACTCCATTTTTTAAATTTTTTGAAATTTTCGGTACTGTTTTTGCTCCAGTTTTCTAACCATTTGTCGAAATGACTCGTATGATACGCTGTTGGAAAGCTACGGACAAGGCGCAACTTTCATATGTTGAAATGGTTTTGAGATTTCTTACGTTTTAGTTAATTTTGAAAATCGTGCGGCTGACGACGGGAGGCAGCGGCCGTTTTTTGTGAAATTTTTGCAAACCACTGGTCGAAATGATTCAAATTATACGCTGTTGGAAAGATATCAACGAGGCGCAACTTTTTGATGTAGAACACTCTCTCTAGTTCTTTATGGTTTAAGAGAAATTTTGAATTTACCGAAATACGGACATTGTTTTTCGCGACACCCAAATCAACGTGGGTACTTCATCCGACTGAAAACCGCACTGCACCGGACGAAAAACCGCACTGCATCAGACGGGTAAGAGAACTGCATGGTTTTCTTTTTTGTGGGACGTAAATTTTTGAAGACGAGGAAGAAAACCGCACTGCTTTTAGACTGAAAACCGCACTGCATCATACGAACTAGCAGACTACATGATTTCTTTTTTGTGGGACGTAAATTTTTGAAGACAAGGAAGAAAAAACTGCACTGCATCAAACTAAATATCGCACTGCATAAAACGGGCAAGCGAACTTCATGATTTATTTTATTTAGACATAAATTTTTGAAGACGAGGAAGTGGACCGCACTTCACGTCAGGAGTAAGTGAACCTCAACACTATCGAGAAGTGAACCACATTACTTTTATTTATTGTTTTCCAACATTTTTCTACACACATTATGAGTAAGTGAGCTGCGACACTACCAAAAGTAAACTCCGACGCTACCCAAAGTGGACTGCATGAGTTTTTTTTTGTTTTTTCATACTTACTTATAATTTTGGCCTTTCTCTTTTTTCCAATGAACGGCGTGCATAGTGTAATGTGAGCTTCTCGACCGAATTACTGAACTTCTCAACACGCACATAAATTTTCTGAGAAAGGCTTAAAATCAAAGTGCACCAAACAGATAACTTTGATTCTTCTCGGATAAAAACGAATACAAACATTCCACTGCAATTTTATACTACATAGCAAGCACCACAAAACTACGCCTAACACTCGTCAACTGCGCTGCGCCAAGGGGGAGTTCGAACAGCACGGGAGCTCGCCGAAGATCAAGGCGTTGCCGTCCTCGTCGCTGGTGCGCCCACCAACTGCACATCCACAGTGGCTGTACTGCACCATAGATACCCAAACTGAAGACAAGGTGAGGCGTCCCAAAACAGAAGTAGATGTCGCCAGGATGAGAGCGGGTGGTAGCTCGGACCAGTAGCATCCCGATCAGGCGCGTGTCCATGAGTGACAAAAGAGCAGCTCGTCTGTTGTGTAGAGAGATTAGGGAAGGGAGGGAATCCACGGTGGCAGTGGATGAACCACACGAGGGGCGCGGGGTGCACTGCTCGTGGGATCTGGATGCACTACACATCTGAAAAACCAAAAAAAGATGAAAAAAGCTCCGTATGAACTGCACGGGGGTCATCGCCATCACTGACCTTCATCACCATGGAATCCCAAGCAAGAAGGAATGGGTCAGAAGGTTGCCAGAAGAACTGCCGCGACTGTGCTCAAGCGCCATGACGCCTCGATCTGGATCAATGGACGAGGCTAGAGGAGAAGGGGAGGTGAGGGGAGGCGGGGCTGGGGAGGTTACAGTCGCATTGACGACTGATTTGGTAGGCTGCGGGGAGCCATTATGGGACGAGGAGGAGCTCGCCGTTGATGAATAGCATAGGAGGCTCGATGGCGACCTTGTCCTTGCCTAGAACAGACCCGGGGTAAGGAGGGGAGCGAGATCCGGCAAGGTTTAGCCAGGATCCGGCCACGCAGGTGGATCCGGGATGGCGTGGCTCCAGGGGGCGCACGACGGTGTAGTGCCGGGTAGCGCACCGGGGCAATGGGTGGGATTGCGAGGCGTCACAGGGACGGCGCGCTCCGGCGTAGGTAGTGGGCCATGGTGGCTGGGGTAGGTGGGAGGGAGGTCGCGTCTTCAGAGGTGGGGGGCTGTGGGGGAGAAGGTGGTTAGGGGGTTGGGGTGGGATTTCGGGGAAGAAGGTGGGCTCGCCGACAAGCAGTGGAAGGCCGCGGGTGGGGTGGGGGCTTAGGAGATTGGCGCCAATTGCAGCGGTGGGGGAAGGGAGGGAGTTAGTGCGATGGTGGGGGAGGGATGGAGACGAAGACCAGCTTTTATTATTTCGCGGTGGTCGAGCGGCTGTGGGTGTTAGCAGAATAAGACGTTTTGTGTGCAGAATAAGACTCTTAAGGGTGTTAGCAGAATAGACCCACCATATATATATATATATATATATATATATATATATATATATATATATATATATGGCTTCTGCACAACATCTCCATCATCATTATCAGTACATCCTACGCAGGTGAGTTAAGATGCACTTGATCCCAGGAAGGTATCTATCCTTCAAACCACAGGAGTGCTTCAAACTAACAACAGTACATAATATCCAACAAAAGAGGGTCGTGCTACAACAGCAGAATACATGGCTCAGTCTAGATATCAGCACGAATCAAGTTGTGCATATTTGCTGTTGGCATGAACCACATCGCCGCATGTCGGGTTTGCAAAATCCATCCATCGCATGGAAGCTTGATGCTTTTCACACACTGAAGATTATCTAGCAACAAGCTGTGTCGACGAATCTCTGGAAATGGTGATTCATGAAACCCATGGTTTGATGTGTAAACACAGCCCCCCTCGCGAATGGAAGTTGCATAGCACGGTAATCATCGCCGGTGATATGATCGATGATTGGTTGGATGATCGAATAATTGAGCCTGAGGAACAAGGAGTGGTTGCCGAGGCTGTAAACCCGTCTCCAATTGAATACGCCTGGCCCAACGGAGCTGGGATCTTTCTCAAACACGAAGCAGCCATAGCTATCAATGTCACAAACGCCCCACGCATTGTATTGCATGTGGTTTGATGTAATGGTTTGGTCAATTTGGTACGTGCGAATGAGCATCAAATGACCGTCGTCAGCTGAACGAGCGATAAACCACCACCCATCGGCTGGTATGATTCCAGGTCCTGGAATCATGAAGGCCAGCGCATTTGCGTCTGCTGCAACAATTCAAATTGGAGACCAAAAGTTCAAAAATAAACAATCATGTTCAGAGTATGTGTAGAATTAAGATTATTATAACAGTGACACATATCATAGACAGAGAATTGCAATGCTGTGGTCATAATCATACCCCAAGTTAAAAAAATAAGCCAATGGCTTTCATATTCTAGCAATATGTCATGGTTCAAACATCATGTAACAATGAGAGGAAAATAGCCATGACAGCGCCTACTCATATTCTACCATAGCACTTACTACTACTGTTCTCATATCAACTCTAAGCAATAACATGCGTTGTTATAAAAATCTTGTAAACGAGAGTAACATATAGCAATCATGATGTTATGCACATAATATGTATTCTAACAATCATTAGATGCCAATTGTTATCATATCAACTC
The DNA here is from genome assembly GCF_018294505.1 of Triticum aestivum. Lineage (NCBI taxonomy): Eukaryota > Viridiplantae > Streptophyta > Magnoliopsida > Poales > Poaceae > Triticum > Triticum aestivum. The sequence goes on along the minus strand of NC_057795.1, from coordinate 205,969,061 downwards.
TAACAATAACATGTGTGGTCATAAAAATCTAGGAAATGAGAGGAACATATAGCAATGATGTGGTTATAGACATGCTATGCATTCTAAATTTGTAACAAATGAACAGGCAGTCGTATTCGTAAGGTAAAGATGAGATGAGATAGAACAATTACACGACGATAGATTCCACCAGTATAGGCAACCAATCTGTGCGTCGATCACGTAAACGATGCCATCGTGCACTATAGCATCAAACAGAAATGTTGCCTCAACAGGATTGATGATGAGCCATAACCATGTATGGCAACCGGATTCCAGATAGACTAATCCCATGTTGAACAAGGCAATTAGCTTGTAATCCATGTAGTCTTCTGATGGTGTGGGCACTTCGCAGATTACAACTTTCTGCAAACAGAGGTCGAGCCAAACGCTTGATGCATCTCGTGCATAGTAGGCAGGAGTGTCCGGCGGGCCGCGAGGCTCGATGGTGGTGGTATCCAACGATGGAAGGGTGATCTCTCGCTGAGTGTAGATATCCACAAGATGCCACGGACTACCGGAGTGGTGGATGAGGATGATCTAGTTGGCCTTCATGCCCGCCCAGTAGTGGCCGCGCATGAAGGACAGGTGGACGGGTAGTGGTAGCATGTCGAGGGGCACCGAGGCAACCTCCGTAGGATCGTCAAGTCGGTGTCTGGGCCACCTGCGAGGATCGGGCATCAGCAAGCAGGGTGTCTTGAAAAGAGCCGGCCGGTTGCAGACGAGTAGACGGTACAAAGACACCGAGCATGCGGCCAGACGGACGGTGCTGAGTAGGTCCATAGGACTACATATCTGCTCCAAGAGAACATCGGGGAGGGAATTCCAATCGTGGCTCTGCGTGTCAGTCGGTTCTGCCATTAGGGTTTTCGGTGCCTGCGAGCCAACGGGGAAGTGGATTCAGGCGGGCGAGCGAAGAAGCTTCTCTTCGTGTGGCCGAGTAGTGAGCGGGGGGATATGGTACGCGCGAGCTACCAAGGAAGATGGCGCGGGCGGGCGAGCAGTGAGCGGGGGTAAATGGTGTGTGGCTGACGATGGGGAAGAGAGGAGGAAGAAGAAGAGAAGAGGAAGAAGAGTGGAAGACGGGGAATAAAGTGCATTAAATCTCAATTCTACTAGTACTACTACCAGGATATACCATCCTTCGGAGTGTAAATAGTTACACCGATGACATGTGGGTCTACCAGAAGAGGGCCCATATGTCAGTTAATGGAGGACAGAGGTGCGTAGGCATATTTGCGTAAGCGTGCTCTACTCGCAAACATGATGGTAGTACTGGGTAAGGCTGATTTAGTAACACCAACATGCTGGTTCAGCTTATTAATTACGTGTCCCATCTGCTGCACCATGTATTGTCACTTTACTGCGAAGACTAGTTGAACAGTTCTCTCTGACCAAGATGGGGAATAATGGATCGCGAGGACTTCCTTTCTACAGTATCCCTATACCTCTACGCTCACTTCACTCATTTTGATCCATACCTAGTCACTTGTTGAAATCTGTAGAAAGACAAATACTCTGTATTTGGGAACAGAGGGAGGCTTTTACTTTGTACTATTTGGGAACAGAGGGAGTATCACCATATGGAGGGAACAGAGGAAGCTTGAAATATGAATATGTCAATGGGAGGGAGTAAGCCCCATGCATGCATGCATGCATGCAACATGCAACACTCACACGTACACATGGACGCACGCAACACTCACGCACCCATGCGGCACACAACACACGACGCGACACACACGCTCACGCTCAAGTGCTCAACCTACTCCCTACGTCCGTGAAAGACTGTACATTTAGAGATTTACACATTGACCAACGCATAATTAACACCCAAAAGTAGCATACTTATGTGTGCATGCGACCATTGAGATAAGAAGATTAAATGAAGGCCGTTACATGCTGTAATTAAGGATAGACATGTAGCCTATACCTACAGCACAAGTTGGTGCATTAGTCAATCAATATCGATTTAGATTAAAGGCTAAATGCATTGGAAGTGTAGATGTACATCATGTACTACACTCTTTGTTTTATAGCCGATGTACACTCTTTGTTGGAAGACCGAGGGAGGACACGTGCATGCACTCATACACAGCCAGGGCGGTTCGCGCGCAAGGGTTGGACTCGTGTCGCGCCTGCGTAAAGTTTTGTTTAACTGATTTCTTTGCTCTGCCAACTGACAGGTGGGACCCAGAAACCAGGTGACAATTTAACCAGTCAACAATGTGCCATGTCGACTATGTGGCCGGTCAGTAGGGTGCAATACGGTGCTCTACGATGAGCTAGTGATTGTATAATCGCCGCAAAACTATATATAGTGACCGTAAAGAGCGTATTGTTACATACGTTGACCGCCAGTGTATTTTTCTCGTTTCAAATTAAGCCATATTAATCGGAAAGGACGCAGTATGGACTACTACTAGTACTAGTACTGCTTTGATGTGTCCCGTCAACTCGCCGAACGAGGAGAAGCTTGCTTACTACGCCTCTCCCTCGCCCACGCGCGCGGTGGTTCGCAGGACGAGGAGAGGGTTTTGACTACAGCGCCCTCTCCCTCTCCCTCTCCCTCGCCCTCGCCCTCGCGGTGGACGTGCAGCAGTTCAATCGGTGTCAGATTGCCAGAAGCATATTGTACTGTAGTATCATCATTGTTGGACCTTCCGAAGAGGCGAAGAGCCAAGTGCAAGGTTCACACGAGTACGAACTGTTGAACCTCCCGAAGAGGCAAAGAGCCAAGCGCAAGGTTTTATAGGAGTTGTCGTCCTAGTAGGAGTGTACTACAACTATAGCGAACGATGCTACTGTATGATGCCGCCACGTCACGTATATCCAAAGCTGTGCCACCTTTTTTCTCAAAGAGCATGTTGGAGCCCGTGCAACAACCACACAAGTTGCACGTACACATAACACATTTACTAGTAATAAATTCTAAAGGACAAATGCCAGTATGCCACACAAGTTCATCTCCAATTCATGTGATAAATTTGTGCACGACTAGTCTACATATATTCACAGCGCTACCGTTCACAATTACCGTACTCCACTTACACGTTATAGATGGGCTACATGTCCTCCTCCAGGTTCCAGTCCCAGGTGTTCTTCATGGATGGCACGATCCATAGCGGTGGGCAACGGGAATCATTGTCGCAGCTTTCTAGTCCGGTTCCACACGATGGAGACTCATCCAAGCTGAAGCGGCATAAATCAGGGATAGCGTGTCCCAGCATGTCGTTCATCCGGCGGTGCGCACTGAAGACACAACCATGCTTCATGAACGGCAGGCCTTCCGTGTCGTGCACGGAAGGTGGCATCCGCTTCACAATGGGGTAGCTGTCCCCGATGAAAAGCGAGTACTCTCCAAGAGTGTTCCTCGGCACCCACGTAGCATCACGGGGGTCGAACTCGGCGCCGTTCATCTGGTACACGCGGCATCCCAGATCTGGACACATGGTGACGTACATAGTCAAGGTCCATGCATAATAATGTTGTGCTCAAATATGGCGGTCAGTAATACTGTGCAGCAAATAGTACTACTCCGGTATAGAGGAAGTAAAATAACCGGCTTATTATATATAGCCACTCTTGGCTACATGGATGAGATAGTAAGACATGGAAAAACAAAAATGGTGGCAGCTAGTGGGTTCAAGTCTTCAAGGGCCTAGCTAGCTATACGCGTCCTCCAAGGTAAAAAGTACTCCTACTAGTACTACTAAGTATACTACTAGTACAACAATGAAAGAGAAGGCGAGAGGGTTAAAAAATGGAATACCTGGGTAGATGGTGACGGTCCGATCGTGGTAGATTGTGTGACCATGTTGCACATCAGTGGTACCATGGGTAACGACTGCTAAGATAGTTGATCCCAATATGCCAAAGTCAGCTACAAGGTTCCAGGTTAGACCGAATCGCGGATGCAAATGCACATCCAGGATCGGCGATCTTATTTTGATCGGGGGATGACTGGTCCCTGCAAAATAATGGAGTACCGTTAGGGATGCAAATGATGGTTTGTGCATTCCGTTTGTAATCTCCCGTACCGTAGGATGGCAACCAGATGAAACAAGTCCCCTGGCTTGTCACCGCGAAGATGCGGCCTAGATGGCGCACGGCGTCTTCGAACGTGTAGGGGTACAAATCTGCCGCCGCCAACATGCGCCAGCCTCTGCCGTTACTGCCTCTTGCATTGATGGCAATCCTTATGTCGAACACCGCGATGAGATAGTAATCGTCGTAGCCGCGTCGCTTTGTCGGCGGGTCCGCAATTGCTATCTTCTTCAATCTCATGTAGGCATCATCATACGTATTCAAGCCCAGCCAGTCCGGAAGGCCGATCCCAATGGTGGAGAAGGGGTCTACCAGAACGGCCGCACTGCTGTGGATGTTGTGCAAAATGATGGTGGTATCCGGCCGGAGGTATGCAAGCCAATCTTCGTTGGCACCGACCCAGACCTATATATAAGACGGTGGGCAGCGAAGAAATTACGGGATGGAAATGGAATAACTAAGTACTACATGATCAAACTCCATTACTGACCTGCTCATCGGACAAAATCCGACTACCTCTCAACGTCGGCAACTCTAGCGGAGTCAACGTGCAACCATGGCCAGGGAGCGGTGGACTGTTCGAAGGATTGTCCCATAGAAGAACCTTCTCCTCGAGGACGCATGGAAGACCAACAAGCATGGCCTTTTCCCAAGCCTGTTTAAGCAGCGTCTTGAAAAGGTTGGTGCAGGAAGCACCGAGTCTTGCGGCGGTGAGGACGTCGGAGCGGCGTGCGAATTCTCCCAGAGGTTCGTCGTCCAAGGTCTCCCAGACCCGATGAGGAGGAGAACCGCCTCACGAATCCATGGGTGCAGCGACGAACTACCTTCTCTTCGGGGGGAGGGGAACTGGGGAGGAGGAGATAAGAGCGTAGTAACCGCAGGGCCTCGTCCCTTCCAACTGTAGATCGTTCCTCAGCGAAGGGGTGAGGCTATTATTTACTACTAGTACTAGCATCATGGAACGTTATGGGATTGCATTATACTGTAATTAATAGCACTAGTAAGAAATTTTTGGCCCTAGGTAGTAGTTTTTGGCGTGGATTAAGAAATTTTGGGTATGTTTTTGCCATTTTTTGTACACGCCAACTAGTGTCAAAAAACGTCTTAGATTATGTGACGGAGGAGTACGTACTCGTACTGTAGCAGTACTAGTACTACTTTTCTCAACTAGTAGTGCGATGTACTGTACTTCTAGTCTAGTCTAGTATAGTGCACCATTTTTTAACTCTTGAATCTCAGGGCCAAGGAGCTACACTTGGAAGTGGAGGGTACTACTGTTCTCTAGAACCATCGCTGTACTATTAATGTAGGGGAAGTACACCTGCGTAGTGGCCTAGTGGGTACTCTCGGTGCTCTATTCAGCCGCTCCTCTCACGTAGCTGGCCTACTCAGCCGCTGCTCTCACGCACACACTAGCAGCCTGTTTATCAGCGACGGTTACTGCGGGGGCAGAACATTTGAGTTATTTGATACAGCGAGACTAGGCTTTTCGCTTCCATTTGTGGAGGTGTAATGGATCTCATCGAACTTTGTTAGTAGTTCCTTCTTTATGAATGAGATGAAGCAAAGCTTTTGCCTCCGTTTAAAAAAAACACGTCAAGAGGAATTTCTTTTATAGTAGAGCCGATAATGGAGTGAAGTCCATGCGTGCAACGCCACAAGCTACAGAGTAGTAGTAGAGCACTTTACATACAGTGCCATATTGCACAGTTCCCAATGCCCCGCCAGGCTTTTCCGGCTCCTCGGGCTTAATTGGGAGGCGCTAGTTTAAATATGCTACTAGCTGGAAGCTGCAAGCGAGGCGCTGCTAGGGCGAGCACGCGAGCCATGGGATGCTGGGATGGAAAACCCGTTCACGTGGCTAGGCTGTCCAGCGCACCCAGATTGTGGGGCCGCATGTCCGTTTGACATCAAAACTCAAACTACCCGTGTAAAATATTGGCTCGCAGCGAAGTGTAGTAGTACTATTTTTTTAAAAAAAGGCCGCCGTGCGTTTGGCCGGGATCGAACCCACAAAACGAGGTATACACTCCCGCGACCACTAGTAGTACTCGTTGGAGTACAACGCAACCTAGAATCGCCTTTTGTCGCTAGTAGTATGTACATTGTTCCTTGCAAGAAACCCCTAATGGTTAATAGTATAGCCAGCTGATGGCTATAAGCCAGTGCCATGTCATCTACAGCCCATCTTATAGTCAACATGTACAATAATAGATCAAAAGAGTGTACTACTTTTTTATTATGTGGCCCACTTCTCATTCTCACAAAGTGCCTAGGAGCACGTGCTAGAGCTGGCTCTTCACGAAGAGCCCACTTACCTTCTCTCTCCTCTTCTCTTTCCTCCAACTAAGCAGAAATATACTAGTTTATTTCTTATAGCCCGCTGACTCAGCTCTATTGTACTTGCTCTAATAATGCAAGAAACCACTAAAATGCCAAGAAACTACTACCACTTGCATACGTGGCAGACTTAAGATAAGACTACTGTTGGGGAACGTTGCAGAAAACAAAAATTTTCCTACTCGTTTCACCAAGATCATCTAGGAGTTCATCTAGCAACGAGTGATTAGATGCATCTACATACCTTTGTAGATCGCGCACGGAAGCGTTCAAAAGAATGGTGATGATGTAGTCGTACTCGACGTGATCCAAATCACCGATGACCAGCGCCGAACGGACGGCACCTCCGCGTTCAACACACGTACGGGATGGGAGACGTCTCCTCCTTGATCCAGCAAGGGGGGAGGAGAGGTTGATGAAGATCCAGCAGCACGACGGCGTGGTGGTGGATGCAGGGCGTCACAGCAGCAGGGCTTCGCCGAGACTACGAGGGAGAGACGTAACGGGGGGAGGTGGAGGCGCCAGGGGCTGGTGTGAAATCCCTCCTCTCCCCCACTATATATATAGGGGTGCCAGGGGGGCGCCGGCCCTAGTAGATGGCATCTACTAGGGGGGGCAGCGGCCAAGGGGAGGTTTCCCTCCCCCCCAAGGCACCTAGGGGTGCCTTCCACCACTAGGACTCCTCCTTGGTGGAAACCCTAGGCGCATGGGCCTATAGGGGCTGGTGCCCTTGGCCCATCTAGGCCAAGGCGCACCCCCTACAGCCCATGTGGCCCCCCGGGACAGGTGGCCCCACCCGGTGGACCCCCGGGACCCTTCCGGTGGTCCCGGTACAATACCGATAACCCCGAAACTTGTCCCGATGCCCGAAATAGCACTTCCTATATATAATTCTTTACCTCCGGACCATTCCGGAACTCCTCGTGACGTCCGGGATCTCATCCGGGACTCCGAACAACATTCGGGTTTCTGCATATACATATCTTCATAACCCTAGCGTCACCGAACCTTAAGTGTGTAGACCCTACGGGTTCGGGAGACAAGCAGACATGACCGAGACGACTCTCCGATCAATAACCAACAGCGGGATCTGGATACCCATGTTGGCTCCCACATGCTCCACGATGATCTCATCGGATGAACCACGATGTCGAGGATTTAATCAATCTCGTACGCTATTCCCTTTGTCTATCGATATGTTACTTGCCCGAGATTCGATCGTCGGTATCCCAATACCTCGTTCAATCTCGTTACCGGCAAGTGACTTTACTCGTACCGTAATGCATGATCCCTTGACCAGACACTTGGTCACTCTGAGCTCATTATGATGATGCATTACCGAGTGGGCCCAGTGATACCTCTCCGTCATACGGAGTGACAAATCCCAGTCTCGATCCATGTCACCCAACAGACACTTTCAGAGATACCCGTAGTCTACCTTTATAGTCACCCAGTTACGTTGTGACGTTTGGCATACCCAAAGCACTCCTACGTTATCCGGGAGTCACACGATCTCATGGTCTAAGGAAAAGATACTTTGACATTGGAAAACTCTAGCAAACGAACTATACGATCTTGTGCTATGTTTAGGATTGGGTCTTGTCCATCACATCATTCTCCCAATGATGTGATCTCGTTATCAATGACATCCAGTGTCCATAGTCAGGAAACCATGACTATCTGTTGATCAACGAGCTAGTCAACTAGAGGCTCACTAGGGACACGTTGGTGTCTGTTATTCACAGATGTATTACGATTTCCGGATAACACAATTATAGCATGAATAAAGACAATTATCATGAACAAGGAAATATAATAATAATGCTTTTATTATTGCCTCTAGGGCATATTTCCAACAGTCTCCCACTTGCACTAGAGTCAATAATCCAGTTACATTGTGATGAATCTAACACCCATGGAATTCTGGTGTTGATCATGTTTTGCTCTAGGGAGAGGTTTAGTCAATGGATCTGCTATATTCAGGTCCGTATGTACTTTACAAATCTCTATGTCTCCATCTTGAACATTTTCACGAATGGAGTTGAAGCGACGCTTGATGTGCCTTGTCTTCTTGTGAAACCTGGGCTCCTTGGCAAGTGCAATAGCTCCAGTGTTGTCACAGAAGAGCTTGATCGGCCCCGACGCATTGGGTATGACTCCTAGGTCGGTGATGAACTCCTTCACCCATATTGCTTCATGTGCTGCCTCCGAGGCTGCCATGTACTCCGCTTCACATGTAGATCCCGCCACGACGCTTTGCTTGCAACTGCACCAGCTTACTGCCCCACCATTCAAAATATACACGTATCCGGTTTGTGACTTAGAGTCATCCAGATCTGTGTCGAAACTAGCGTCGACGTAACCCTTTACGACGAGCTCTTCGTCACCTCCATAAACGAGAAACATTTCCTTAGTCCTTTTCAGGTACTTCAGGATATTCTTGACCGCTGTCCAGTGTTCCTTGCCGGGATTACTTTGGTACCTTCCTACCAAACTGACGGCAAGGTTAACATCAGGTCTGGTACACAGCATGGCATACATAATAGAACCTATGGCTGAGGCATAGGGGATGACGCTCATCTCTTCTATATCTTCTGCCGTGGTCGGACATTGAGCTGAGCTCAATTTCATACCTTGCAACACAGGCAAGAACCCCTTCTTGGATTGATCCATATTGAACTTCTTCAATATCTTATCAAGGTATGTGCTTTGTGAAAGACCTATGAGGCGTCTCGATCTATCTCTATAGATTTTGATGCCTAATATATAAGCAGCTTCTCCAAGGTCCTTCATTGAAAAACTTTCATTCAAGTAGGCCTTGATGCTATCCAAGAGTTCTATATCATTTCCCATCAACAGTATGTCATCTACATATAATATGAGAAATGCTACAGAGCTCCCACTCACTTTCTTGTAAACGCAGGCTTCTCCATAAGTTTGTGTAAACCCAAACGCTTTGATCATCTCATCAAAGCGAATGTTCCAACTCCGAGATGCTTGCACCAGCCCATAAATCGAGCGTTGGAGCTTGCACACTTTGTCAGCATTCTTAGGATCGACAAAACCTTCCGGCTGCATCATATACAATTCTTCCTTAAGGAAACCATTAAGGAATGCCGTTTTGACGTCCATTTGCCATATTTCATAATCATAGAATGCGGCAATTGCTAACATGATTCGGACGGACTTCAGCTTCGCTACCGGTGAGAAAGTCTCATCGTAGTCAACCCCTTGAACTTGTCGATAACCCTTAGTGACAAGCCGAGCTTTATAGATGGTCACATTACCATCCGCGTCTGTCTTCCTCTTAAAGATCCATTTATTTTCTATGGCTCGCCGCTCAACGGGCAAGTCAGTCAAAGTCCATACTTTGTTTTCATACATGGATCCTATCTCGGATTTCATGGCTTCTAGCCATTTGTCGGAATCCGGGCCCGCCATCGCTTCTTCATAGTTCGAAGGTTCACCGTTGTCTAACAACATGATTTCCAAGACAGGGTTGCCGTACCACTCTGGTGCGGAACGTGTCCTTGTGGACCTTCGAATTTCAGTTGGGGCTTGATCAGAAGTATCTTGATCATTGTCATTAACTTCCTCTCTAGTCGGTGCAGGCACCTCAGGAACATTTTCTTGAGTTGCGCCATTTTCCGGTTCAAGAGGTAATACTTCATCAAGCTCTACTTTCCTCCCACTTACTTCTTTCGAGAGAAACTCTTTCTCCAGAAAGGACCCATTCTTGGCAACAAAGATCTTGCCTTCGGATCTGAGGTAGAAGGTGTACCCAATAGTTTCTTTTGGGTATCCTATGAAGACGCATTTTTCCGACTTGGGTTCGAGCTTTTCAGGTTGATGTTTCTTGACATAAGCATCGCATCCCCAAACTTTTAGAAACGACAGCTTAGGTTTCTTCCCAAACCATAATTCATATGGTGTCGTCTTAACGGATTTCGACGGAGCCCTATTTAAAGTGAATGCGGCAGTCTCTAAAGCATAGCCCCAAAAGGAAAGCGGTAAATCGGTAAGAGACATCATAGATCGCACCATATCTAACAGAGTGCGATTACGACGTTCGGACACACCATTACGCTGAGGTGTTCCAGGCGGCGTGAGTTGTGAAACTATTCCACATTTTCTTAAGTGTGCCCCAAACTCGTGACTCAAGTATTCTCCTCCACGATCTGATCGTAGAAACTTGATTTTCCTGTCACATTGATTTTCAACCTCACTCTAAAATTCCTTGAACTTTTCAAAGGTTTCAGACTTGTGTTTCATTAAGTAGATATACCCATACCTACTTAAATCATCAGTGAGGGTGAGAACATAACGATAGCCACCGCGAGCCTCAACACTCATTGGACCGCACACATCAGTATGTATGATTTCCAATAAGTCGGTTGCTCGCTCCATTGTTCCTGAGAACGGAGTCTTGGTCATTTTACCCATAAGGCATGGTTCGCACGTGTCAAATGATTCATAATCAAGAGACTCTAAAAGTCCATCAGCATGGAGCTTCTTCATGCGTTTGACACCTATGTGACCAAGGCGGCAGTGCCACAAGTATGTGGGACTATCATTATCAACCTTACTTCTTTTGGTACTCACATTATGAACATGTGTAGCATCACGTTCGAGATTCATAAAGAATAAACCATTCACCATAGGAGCATGATCATAAAACATATCTCTCATAAAAATGGAACAACCATTATTCTCAGATTTAAAAGAGTAGCCATCTCGAATTAAACGAGATCCCGATACAATGTTCATGCTCAAAGCTGGCACTAAATAACAATTATTAAGGTTTAAAACTAATCCCGAAGGGAGATGCAGAGGTAGCGTGCCGACGGCGACCACATTGACCTTGGAACCATTCCCGACGCGCATCGTCACCTCGTCCTTTGCCAGTTTCCGCTTATTCCGCAGCCCCTGCTTTGAGTTACAAATGTGAGCAACTGCACCGGTATCAAATACCCAGGAGCTACTACGGGCACTAGTAAGGTACACATCAATTACATGTATATCACATATACCTTTTGTTTTGCCGGCCTTCTTATCCGCTAAGTACTTAGGGCAGTTCCGCTTCCAGTGACCGCTTCCCTTGCAATAAAAGCACTCAGTCTCGGGCTTGGGTTCATTCTTTGGCTTCTTCCCGGCAGCTTGCTTGCCGGGCGCGGCAACCTCCTTGCCGTCCTTCTTGAAGTTCTTTTTACCCTTTCCTTTCTTGAACTTAGTGGTTTTATTGACCATCAACACTTGATGTTCCTTCCTGACTTCTACCTCTGCTGATTTCAGCATAGCAAATACTTCAGGAATGGTCTTTTCCATCCCCTGCATATTGAAGTTCATCACAAAGCTCTTGTAGCTTGGTGGAAGCGACTGGAGGATTCTGTCAATGACCGCATCATCCGGGAGATTAACTCCCAGCTGAGTCAAGCGGTTATGCAACCCAGACATAGTGAGTATGTGCTCACTGACAGAACTGTTTTCCTCCATCTTACAGCTGAAGAATTTGTCGGAGACTTCATATCTCTCGACCCGGGCATGAGCTTGGAAAACCATTTTCAGCTCTTCGAACATCTCATATGCTCCATGTCTCTCAAAACGCTTTTGGAGCCCTGGCTCTAGGCTGTAAAGCATGCCGCACTGAACGAGGGAGTAGTCATCGAAACGTGCCTGCCAAGCGTTCATAACATCTTGTTCTGCAGGGAGAACGGGTGCGTAACCAAGCGGTGCTTGTAGGACATAATCTTTCTTGGAAGCTATGAGGATGATCCTCAGGTTCCGGACCCAGTCCGTATAGTTGCTGCCATCGTCTTTCAGCTTAGTTTTCTCTAGGAACGCGTTGAAGTTGAGGACTACGTTGGCCATTTGATCTACAAGACATATTGCAAAGATTTTAGACTAAGTTCATGATAATTAAGTTCAACTAATCAAATTATTAGTGAACTCCCACTTAGATTAGACATCCCTCCAGTCATCTAAGTATTACATGATCCGAGTTTAACTAGGCCGTGTCCGATCATCACGTGAGACGGACTAGTCAACGTCGGTGAACATCTTCATGTTGATCGTATCTACTATACGACTCATGCTCGACCTTTCGGTCTTCTGTGTTCCGAGGTCATGTCTGTACATGCTAGGCTCGTCAAGTCAACCTAAGTGTTTGCATGTGTAAATCTGTCTTACACCCGTTGTATGTGAACGTCTGAATAAAACACCCGATCATCACGTGGTGTTTTGAAACAGCGAACTGTCGCAACGGTGCACAGTTAGGGGGAACACTTCTTGAAATTATTGTGAGGGATCATCTTATTTACTACCGTCGTTCTAAGTAAACAAGATGCAAAACATGATAAACATCACATGCAATCAAATAATAAACGTGACATGATATGGCCAATATCACATAGCTCCTTTGATCTCCATCTTGGGGCTCCATGATCATCTTGTCACCGGCTTGACACCATGATCTCCATCATCATGATCTCCATCATCGTGTCTCCATGAAGTTGCTCGCCAACTATTACTTCTACTACTATGGCTAACGCGTTTAGCAATAAAGTAAAGTAATTTACATGGCGTTTCTTGATGACACGCAGGTCATATAAAAGAATAAAGACAACTCCTATGGCTCCTGCCGGTTGTCATACTCATCGACATGCAAGTCGTGATTCCTATTACAATAGCATGAACATCTCATACATCACATATAGATCATTCATCATTCATCACAACTTTGGCCATATCATATCACAAACCACTTGCTGCAAAAACAAGTTAGACGTCATCTAATTGTTGTTGCAAGTTTTACGTGGCTGAATTAGGGTTCTAGCAAGAACGTTTTCTTACCTACGTTAAAGCCACAACGTGATTTGTCAACTTCTATTTACCCTTCATAAGGACCCTGTTCATCGATTCCGCTCCAACTAAAGTAGGAGAGACAGACACCCGCCAGCCACCTTATGCAACTAGTGCATGTTAGTCGGTGGAACCGGTCTCACGTAAGCGTACGTGTAAGGTTGGTCCGGGCCGCTTCATCCCACAATACCGCTGAAGCAAGAAAGGACTAGTAACGGCAAGAAAGTTGACAAATCTACGCCCACAACAAATTGTGTTCTACTCGCGCAAGAAGAACTACGCATAGACCTAGCTCATGATGCCACTGTTGGGGAACGTTGCAGAAAACAAAAATTTTCCTACTCGTTTCACCAAGATCATCTAGGAGTTCATATAGCAACGAGTGATTAGATGCATCTACATACCTTTGTAGATTGCGCACGGAAGCGTTCAAAAGAACGGTGATGATGTAGTCGTACTCGACGTGATCCAAATCACCGATGACCAGCGCCGAACGGACGGCACCTCCGCGTTCAACACACGTACGGGACGGGAGACGTCTCCTCCTTCTTGATCCAGCAAGGGGGGAGGAGAGGTTGATGAAGATCCAGCAGCACGACGGCGTGGTGGTGGATGCAGGGCGTCACAGCAGCAGGGCTTCGCCGAGACTACGAGGGAGAGAGGTAACGGGGGGAGGTGGAGGCGCCAGGGGCTGGTGTGAAATCCCTCCTCTCCCCCCACTATATATATAGGGGTGCCAGGGGGGCGCCGGCCCTAGTAGATGGCATCTACTAGGGGGCGGCGGCCAAGGGGAGGTTTCCCTCCCCCCAAGGCACCTAGGGGTGCCTTCCACCACTAGGACTCCTCCTTGGTGGAAACCCTAGGCGCATGGGCCTATAGGGGCTGGTGCCCTTGGCCCATCTAGGCCAAGGCGCACCCCCTACAGCCCATGTGCCCCCCCGGGACAGGTGGCCCCACCCGGTGGACCCCCGGGACCCTTCCGGTGGTCCCGGTACAATACCGATAACCCCGAAACTTGTCCCGATGCCCGAAATAGCACTTCCTATATATAATCCTTTACCTCCGGACCATTCCGGAACTCCTCATGACGTCCGAGATCTCATCCGGGACTCCGAACAACATTCGGGTTTCTGCATATACATATCTTCATAACCCTAGCGTCACCGAACCTTAAGTGTGTAGACCCTACGGGTTCGGGAGACAAGCAGACATGACCGAGACGACTCTCCGATCAATAACCAACAGTGGGATCTGGATACCCATGTTGGCTCCCACATGCTCCACGATGATCTCATCGGATGAACCACGATGTCGAGGATTTAATCAATCCCGTACGCTATTCCCTTTGTCTATCGATATGTTACTTGCCCGAGATTCGATCGTCGGTAGCCCAATACCTCGTTCAATCTCGTTACCGGCAAGTCACTTTACTCGTACCGTAATGCATGATCCCGTGACCAGACACTTGGTCACTCTGAGCTCATTATGATGATGCATTACCGAGTGGGCCCAGTGATACCTCTCTGTCATACGGAGTGACAAATCCCAGTCTCGATCCATGTCACCCAACAAACACTTTCGGAGATACCCGTAGTCTACCTTTATAGTCACCCAGTTACGTTGTGACGTTTGGCATACCCAAAGCACTCCTACGGTATCCGGGAGTCACACGATCTCATGGTCTAAGGAAAAGATACTTTGACATTGGAAAACTCTAGCAAACGAACTATATGATCTTGTGCTATGTTTAGGATTGGGTCTTGTCCATCACATCATTCTCCCAATGATGTGATCTCGTTATCAATGACATCCAGTGTCCATAGTCAGGAAACCATGACTATCTGTTGATCAACGAGCTAGTCAACTAGAGGCTCACTAGGGACACGTTGGTGTCTGTTATTCACACATGTATTACGATTTCCGGATAACACAATTATAGCATGAATAAAGACAATTATCATGAACAAGGAAATATAATAATAATGCTTTTATTATTGCCTCTAGGGCATATTTCCAACAACTACCTTATCAACAATTGTACATGCTCTTACCAACAAAAATCCTCGAGTGACCTCCTACCTCCGGCCCATCCACCTAGTCATCCTCGGCCATGGGACGCAGCTACCGCCGCCAGCAGAAGGCGAGGTCAAAACCGCCGGCGGTGTGGAGCCCATGTTGCGGCAGCCCGGATGCCAGCTCCACCCGGCGCTCGTGGCCGCTAGCTAGCCAAGATAGCTCCGTCCAGCTGCTTGTCTACAAGGTTTGCTAGCTAGATTGGCACGGCAGCACGGCGGCTTGCTCGCGCGCGCCGCGCTAAGGCAAGCCATCTGGCTCGAGCGAAGGCCAACACGGTGGCTTGCTCGCTCGTGAGTCACGCTCGGGCCAGCCTGCCAACCCGTGCGGAGGCCAGTGCGGCATTCGGCCCGTCCGACTGAGTGGCGCCCAACTCGCTCATCACCGGCGCCACCGATGAACACGCATCAGTACTGTTTGAAGTAATGTTCAGGAAAAATAATGATTTGAGGGGGAATAACAAGATAGAAGGTCAGATGTGGGTCCCTTGTGTCAACGATCAAACAAAATGTGTTGGTTTAAGCTGCCTCGTCAGCACGGACGTGTGGGCCAACCCTGTCATAAATGGGTTTAAACGAACCTAATTGGCAGGAGTACTAGGTAGTAGTTTTTGGCGTGGATTAAGAAATTTTGGGTATGGTTTTGCTATTTTTTGTACAATAGATTCTTCCTAGGGCTGGGTGAAAGTGGTAGTTTTTTGTTAAATACTCTACATATTGTAAGTAGGAGTGAAATTAAGCTTTGGAAGCCAATAAGCAAGGCTAGTTACATAGTGCATATGTGTACATGATTGAAAGTAAATATCAACCATGAGTGACTAATATCTTGATGGAGAACTCGAAACTATTGAATACTAGGAAAAAAAATGCATGGTTGGAAATACTAGCAATGTTCATGTCCGTTGCAACGAATCATAATTAGAATAATACTTATTCACAAACTTGGTACAAAACACTCTAATTTTGATATACATATGTCACTAGAGATATATTATGTTTCAATTAGAATATATTCCTTGGGCTGTTTTGGTGAGGTCAGGGAGGGATGTGGTTGGTTTTAAGATACTAATTATGGGTTTTTCAGCAAATTGGTTGACAAGTGGGATGTTTGTGAGAAAAGGCAACAACTTACCTCACAATTGTTAGATGTAGATCTAATGGTCAGAAACGACGGATGGCAGACACACCAGCATCACCAACTTAGTCTTGTGTAGGAGTACTAGCAAGATCCGTGCATTGCACGGAACATCAAGATGCATTTTTTTATAAAACACTTGTTGTGATTGACCCTTGCGGGAGTAATCCCATGTGTAAAAAATAATGATATCTCGAGAAATATGAGATAAGGTGAAGAGGAGTGGGGTGTGGTGGTGGTTGGTGGTCGGACTGAGCGGAGGCATGGGGATTGATGATGCCGGCAACGGCCACCACGCTAGTTTGTTCCAGATGCTTCCTTTCTTAATTTCTCAACAATGAGGTTTGTTGGAGATAAGGATGAACAAGGGAAGGCCTTTTCTGCAAATGTGGAGAGGGGTGCGGGTATCTTTTAGTTTAATTTCCATCCATCAGATATAGATCAGACAGTCTATATTGCAAGATGGCACACGTACCATCATCACCAACTCGGTTTTTTATAAGAGAAGAAATATAAGTATGGAGATACAAACGTATTATTGATACTTGCTTCCGTAAACTAGAATCTACATTCTATTCAACACCTCGGCATGTGGGGCCTTAGCACAATGACTTCTCGACTGTGTAAAACAAAGATTTTCCCATCACCGACAAGGAGGGGGTGACGGCGGCGCACTTTTTGGCTTGCTCTAGTCCTAGTAGTCATACTAGGTGGTCTAAGCACATGTAGATTTATTCTTTTTCATGTCTCGTGTTCACAGTACTGCCACGACTGTTGATGAATAGATGGTAAGTTATTCACGGGGAAACCCTTGTTGAGCGTGTTTGCAAGAGAGAGAGAGACAGTGTGCGTGTGTGATATGTTAGAGACTGAGGCAATGATAACAGATTCTTTGTGTCTATGTGTGTGGAGGATAGAGAGAGACATGTACATGGGGCTTTGTGTTGTGTAATGTGGAGACACATATACATAATTAGAGAGTGAGTGTGTGAGATACACATGCGGACATGGGGAGTGATGAGGATCCAGATAAATGGGTGTTTGTGCGTGTCTGTGTGTGTTTGTGCACGCATTTGTGTGTGAGAGGGAGAGAGTGTATGTAGAGTAGAGAGACCACTGATGATGTAAACCTAATATAAGGGAAGGGGGAATGGTGTGACATGTGTAGTAGCGAGATAGCAAGGGTGCGGGTGGGGGGAGCAGACTATTTGGAAGAGACATCGAGTGTGTGTGTGGGAGAGGGGTGTGAGAGCGAGAGAAAGAGAGAGCTAGCGATGGAGAGAGAGAGAGAGAGAGAGAGAGGAAGAGAGGGGGCGAGAGGGGTCATTTGTGTCCATAATTGGCGTATAGATAGGGAGACAATGTTGATGTTGTCCGAAATTGGCCTATGAATGGAGACGCAAGGGAAGCGAGTCATCGTGTGTGTGATAGCGACTTCATGAGAGATCTAGAATAGATGGTGTAGAGAACAATGTGCGAAATCGAGAACGATTATACATTAGGGAGCTATGCAAAGAGTCACGACATATATGTATACAGGGAAGGAGCTGGGGCGGGTCCGCATGTGGCAGAGATAGAAAGAGGAGAGTGGTGCACAAGGAGACAAAGTGTGCTTGTTTGCAGTGGGGATGGTGTGTGAGGTGAGTGCGCGAGACCACATAACTAGGGAGATAGACGTTTGGGGGCGACGTTTTGTGTGTATGTACACTATACATAGTGCATGTGCTTGGGTAAGAGAGATAGCGGGATACCTAGAGAGTGAGGGAAGAGATGTGTGCATGCCCGAGAGACAAAGTGATAGACACCTATGCCAGGGTCCGGACTTTACAAGAGAGAGGGGTGTTAATGTGCTCGTGTGTTGGTGTTTGGGGGAGAGAACGACTTCTCTATGTGTGTGTGTGGTGGTGGTGGTGGTGGGGGGGTTACTTCAGATAAAGAGTGAGGTGTCTATATTTGAGGGACTTTAGCGTAATTGAGATATTGTGCACTCATGGTTGATCAATTTGTTTCACAGTTTGTACTATGAGATAATGATACTTTGGAACATGCGTGATATACCTTGATGTACCAGAATTACAAACATAAGATTGAAATTTTGGAATTCGACTCCATCATTAGCTTTTGTAATTCATTTAAACGGAGGTACAACTTTTAAGCCAGGATTTCGTGATTTCAAATTCATATATCAAACCTAGAAATATACACATACGGGCATGTTCAAACTTTATAATCATCCACTTTATTCATACACATACACATTTTTGATTTTGTCATCATATTTAGGATAAACACATTTGGAATTTCATTTGAATTAGACCGTATGATGGGATTTGCTTGTAGTAGCTCAATGATCCATATTTGAATTGAATGGACAATCTAAGTTTCGAGTTGGAGACACTGATTTTCAAAACTTGCACATTTTTTTTGCATGCAAAACAAACAAATTGTCGGTCTTGATATCATAGTCCGCCGTACGAGAGCAGAATACTTATAATTTTAGGCGCCAAAAGCTTTCAAACTTCGCGATCACATCAAATTATCACGCGCCCGAAAGTTTAGCCCTGCGATATTCCTGTTTTACCCTTACCACATGAACGGAAAAGGGCTGCTTTCGTAACTCCATTGTTTTCCCCTCTTTGCCCCCAACATTCTTCCCCAGAGCCCCTCCCCTTCCCCTCCCCGACCCCTCCAACCACGGCAAGCCGCCTAATCTAGTCCTTCGCCATAGCGGTGGACCTCACACCCCGCCGGATCTACCTTCTGCACCTTGGAACCCCCAACTGCCAACTCACCACTTCACTGGAGCTGCTTCAGCGACTGGCTTGTCCACCGCTCCAGATCTCCTTGACCGCCATCATGGTCCACCACACCGGATCTGCTTAACCGGCGCCCTTGTCCACCACAGCGTAGGCCCTTCACTGACTCCCTCGTCCGCCCCTTCGCTGGCCCTTCATAGAAGCCCTCGTCCGCCGCAATAGATCCGCCTCACCGAAAGCACTGTACAACGCGCCCGCCAAAGCCTTCGTCCACTGCACCGGACCCGCTCCACGAACACCATATTCAACTCCACCGGCCCTGCTTTACCAACGCCGCAGCCTCATCAGGTTATTTCGATTTGTACTCCTTCGGGTTTTCTCTTTATCGTGCAACTGTTCACTTACCATAGATGAGCTTTCTTGTATGTTGACAGGCGCCACAACCGTAGCACCGAAGCCGCTTCAGTGATGGTGACAGCCGGCCCAAACTCAACCGCAACACGAGCACCATCGATGATCCTTAGCTATCAAGTATGACAACGATACCCATACGTCGCCGAGAATCAGGTACTATTATCCAACACCCGACGCCTACGTTCACTTTCCTAGCATAAGCACCGCACCTTTGAATTTCTTCAGGGCATCATTCAATTTTTCATGAGACGCGTTATTATGCTTGCACCTGTAGGGCCATACTTCTGGCAGTGAACATGTTACATGTGCTAAATTACATACTAGTGCACATATAGTTAATATGCTTTAGTTTTGTTCTGGTGCCACCTGTTGGTTCCATCAGACTGCTTAATGTTCTCTATGCTTAATTACACATCAGCAAACTAGCATGTGGTTCCGCTGCTTTTTGTTCGTTTTACCCTACATTTTCTGATGCTAGCTATTACATCACTGCTCCGAGCCTCTGTTCATTACTTGTTTGTGTGTTCTTGATCTTCCCAAGTTACATGACTAATTTGATGCTTCTATTAATTATGGAGTTGCCAACCCCATCAAGCAAAATATTTGTTCTTTTAGGGCTGGCACCTCGAACAAGCATAAAAATAGAGGGAAGCAGATATATTGTCGTGTATGCACACACCCTTCTTTCATTAGTTTAGATGAAGAATTGATGATCAATTCGGACCAGTGCATGTGATTAAAATTAATTTTACCTAAATAGATGGTGCAGAATAAACTACAACAACTGGATTTGCAACCACGGGATGCTGATGATATCTTCAAAGAACATTGCAATAGCAGCTACACTTCACAGTAACATATGGTAAGCCAATGTGTTTTAGTACATGTGAAATGTAATGCGAGTGGGCTGCTTTCTTGGCTTGTTCCCTCAACCTATAATCCTACTGAATTATAAATAGTTCAGTTGTCTGCTTTGCTGTATTGCTTGATTTGAATGCTTGTTTGTTGTTACGCTATACCTGAGTTTGCCAATATGTCAGCAATGCCTGTTGTACTATCATAAAGAAATGCATGCCTATTTCATTTGAGTCCTTAACTTTTCCTCTCAACTTCATCACAAGACTGTCTTCGTAGTTTATATGAGGCCACACTGTTAAGTGCTTTCTCAGATTATTTCAACTGCTTAGATGCCTTGGCAACTTAAATATAGCGGTGGTACACTCCCTTTCAACTAGGGATGTCAACTGGGTCCCGTTTAATCCCGATTAAAGTCCACTAGTGGTATGATAGTTCAAAGGAGTTTTTGTTTTTTTGAGGAAAATGAACTAGGGAGGTAGCAAAAACTAACTAGATGGGACTAGCGGATGTCGTTTATTTGCTACTTACATCCCTAGTTTCATCTTACCATTTTAATTTCTTTTCGGCTGATGCTGCTTCGAACCATTTAAATATAGTTTGCCATGCTCGGCAATAATTCGTCTGTCGTTTACCATGTAAGCTTACTGCGTGGATCATACGATAACTATCTCTTACTTATGTCCAGCGGAAACCTTTTAGGATGCCGTTCACACTAGGACACAATGTACAACCCTAGAATCTATTTGTGGAAACAGTGCGCCATCCATGTTACCAGATGGTAGTAGTTCAGAGGCAACACCGCCGGAGAGCAGTCTGAGCACAGATATTGTAGTGCTTGAGGCTCTACTAGAGGCAGAAAGAGATGGTGTGGCTGCCATGAATGAGGTAATCTTTGTCTTGAGGCTGGAAATTACGGAATTAGCGGCACGGATTATGCAAGCAACCCAAGAATTGGAGGAAGTAAGAATGTTGCATTTGAAGACGGAGGAGGTCCTGCTGTTTCTGCTATTTGAAGCCCAAGGTAATCCCGGTTCTTCTTTAGATACCAGTTGAAATTGTCATTAGATTATTGTACTTGCATGTTGTGTCATGTCTTTGAATGGATTATGTTGCAAGACCCCCTATGTTGTCCATGTGTTGTAATGATCCGAATTTTTTAGGCGAGGTAATCCTCAGTACCTGTATGATTGACATAAGGTGAACTGTTTTTCGTGTGAGCATATTGTATTGGATGAAATAACTATTTGACTCAGAGTGTATCCAACCTACTGAATTCAAAGATCACGCCATTTCTAAATCATAATCATATATAAAGGTGGAATAAATCTTTGTTGTGGTTTTGAAGAAATAAATAACAAAATGTATAATTATCTGTGGATATTCGTAATCGAATACAAATTGGATTTGAATTTAGTTTGTCAGGTCCCAGGGCAAATGTGAATGCTAATTCTCCCAAGTTTTGAACGAAGCGGCTAAACACCCACTATAATTTGTGGGCTGCCCGAAGCAAGTGTTTGCGAGATGGAAATTACTGTCTACCCCTGACACTTGACATCCTTATCGACCGGATTTACACTGCTGTCGATAGGGGTTGACTAGTAACTTCAATCAGACGTGACACGATGGCCTCTGAGCCCATTCAGACACGGTGGGCGCCAAACGTGGGCGGCAAAACACATTTGATTCAAGCTCATCCGAAAGACATGTGTATCTTCCTCCATTTCCCCATTCATACACGGTGGGCGGCAAAACAAACTCTCCTCGTCCGAAATCGATGTAGGATAATATTTTAAATAGGGGCAGATGTGTAACTTCCATCAGACGTGACACAACCGCCCTACCTATCAGCCCCGTTCATACACCATGGGCGCCAACCGTGGGCGGCAAAACACCCTTTCCTCGCCCGAAATAGTTACCGGGAAATATTTGGGAGATGCGAGATTACCGTCCTATCCCCAACCGACATGATGTCCGAAATTTTAAACGGGGGATAAGTTCATAACTTTCCCCCATTTCAGAGAAGCGCGTCCCAAAGTTTGAGATCCCCCCTCCACTCCATTTCCCCATTCATACACCGTCGGCCGCACGACAACCTCTACACTGCGGCCAGCCTCCTCTGTCCGCCACCCCATCCTCCACCTTGCCGGAGCCGCTACCCCTACCCTGTCGTCCACTGCAAGAGATGGACGTCTCTCATCCACGGTGCTGGACCAGGATCCTTTCATTGCCTCCTCTTGCTTCATCGACGCCGTCGTCCACCTTGCTGTTGCCGCTCCTACGACCGCCTTGTCCACGGCAACAGGATATATCCCCCAACCCGTCCGTTTGCCGTCTAAAGTCTTCTTCCCCGTCGCCGATAGCCATCGCACCCGCAGCACCCTCAACGTATCAGCATAGGCCTACACGGGGTCGCAAGAGAGGTGGTACTCTTCCTTATGTGCTTAAGTTATTGATCTCACCCGGAAAATAGATCGTAATTTGTTTACTGTACTTTTCTTGTCCGTACCAAATCGTAGTGGCTAGTTGAAAGCAAACATTGGTTGCGAAGTAGCTTTGTACGGTTTGCACCTTCAGATCTGCCATGGCACGGGCACTATACTCGTAAAGCTTATGGTTTCCCCCCTTTATATTCACTACCATCATCGTAGGTGCTTCGTGTCGTGCTAGCACTGCTCCTCAAGACCTCAACCCAAAACTTACGTGTTGAAATACGAATCTGATATGATGCTCATATCACTAAAACAGAGAACATTTAATTGGTCACCTAATGTTCCTATATTCGTTTCGAAAAGCATGTGCGCCACCCACTAGTCCAGCTAGGTCCACTTTCCTGATTTTTCTCTTGATGCTTAGGGTTTTCCCCTTTTATCTACTCTACTATGATCTGCGTAGGTGCTTTATGTCGTACTAGCATTACTCCACACTTCAAGCTAAACAACACAACACTCAGAATTCGAAAGCTTAGTTGTTCAAATATTATTGTGATATGATACTGATATTGGTTAACTGACACATTTAATTGGTTAGCTAAAGGTCCCACTTGAGTTTCCAAATGCATGTCGTGACATATAGAGAGACAACATAATTGCATTTCTTTGTCACTTGTTGACCGTACTTTCTTGTCCATACCAAATCTTAGTTGTTATTTCAAAGCAAACATTGGTTGCTAACTACCCTTTGGGCGGTTTGCAGCTTCAGATCTGCCATCCCACTGCCACGGTCAACACTGTACTCATCATGCTTATGTTTTCCCCATTTTATGATGACCACAATCAGCCTACGTGGTTCGTGTCGTAATAGCACTGCTCCACCCATCGAGCTAAACAAGCTTAGTTGTACAAATTCATATATGATATTATTGCTGATATTAGTAAAACTAAGAGATGTTTAATTGGTTAGCTAAATGTTCCTACTTTAGTTTCGAAATGCATGTGAGCCACATATGGAGAGACCGGAAAGAATAGTATTTCTCTGTGCGCTCTGGTTCATCATAGGTGGCCAACCGACATTGTATTGAAAGACTTGTAATATCTTCAATCTGCTTGCTCTTCTGCTCTTCTTTAAGATGATACTCTTCTCTTGCGGTCGACTGGTAAGGTCGAGTTGTTCTCCCTTAGTATATTTTGAATCTGTAAGGTCAAGTCGACTTGTTCTTCTTTACTATATGTTGAAGCTATCATCTGCGAAGTGTCATCACTTCTGGAGCTCTCATATTTTGAGTAGTAGGCCACATTATATTAATGCACACAACAAATTACATCATGCATGCCATCTTTTAAAAGAATTGCAGAGATAGCACAAAGGGGTTTACAGGGAGGCAGTATTGGATTAGAATCACTTCTACATTACAAAGAAAATCTCACTTGTTTTTATGTTTTCATGCATGTCAGATATTGAACATTATCAAAATGAATATGAGAATGGGCACACGAGAGGAATATTGCGGAATGATCCACTGGCTAACAAACTTGGCATGGTGGAGGATGGCCTATCTTATTCACCATCAAGGTGCTTGCTCTAACTTCGCAAAGTTGTATTGGTCGCACATATTTTGCATCTGACCTCTTGCATTACTTCTACTTTGTTACACCATCTGCTTAGTTTAAGCATCATATATGAGTATATGCCATACCTATCCATTTTCTGTACCTATTCCATGTGTCGTCACACTATGTTTTTCCAGTCAAATGTTGTTCTTTCGTAATAGATGTCCAAAAGGAAGAGGGTGAGTGCAGATCCTCAAGGAGTACAAACTAGGTATTTGGAAAAGGTAGTGATACCTGTTAAATCAGATAGATCAGCAACCACAGAAAACACAGGCCCAACTGTACCACACTTTACCCCTACTCCAGTGGCCAAACCCCTATTAGAACTGCAGGGAGCCTAGCGTCAGGTACTGTCTATGATATCAATTCAAAATTTGAACTCCAAAAGGAAGAGGGTGAGTGCAGATCCTCAAGGAGTACAAACTAGGTATTTGGAAAAGGTAGTGATGCCTGTTAAATCAGATAGATCAGCAACCACAAAAAACACAGGCCCAACTGTACCACACTTTACCCCTACTCCAATGGCCAAACCCCTATTAGAACTGCTGGGAGCCCAGCGTCAGGTACTGTCTATGATATCAATTCAAAATTTGAACTCCTAAATTTCTGCTTGTGCCTTACCTTCTCTCTTGTATGAAAACTAATTTCAGATGAATCTCCTTGCTCAAAGGATCATACGATCTCAAAACAATAATGGGCTCTGCATTGCTCTTGTCAGTACCTCTCTCCTTTTTGCCTTGTAACACTGTACTTAATTAATTGCTATTTGATTATGTAGCATCAGTCTGCACCTGAGCTTCATTATCCTCTGTTTCTTCCAATATTATTTGATCTATATTTAATCTTTGCAAAATGTAGAATAATGACAATGCTTATAAAGAATTTTCTTTGGGGAATTTATTGAATTATCCTTCCATCAACATGGAGAAGGGCTTTGTCCAGCCCGTGTTAACATGTAATGTAAGTTCATCCTTCTCAAGCCTTCAAACTTTGTTCTAGTATAGATTTGGATAGGCATCATTTCCTCCACTGCTGTTTGCTTTGCTGTTTACATCTGATTGGATGTTTGCAACAACTACCAGTTTCAAATTGCAGTTGTAAAACATGTTCCTTATGCAGAACAGATCCATTTATTTTCTTATATAATTGTGAAACCTGTTACGTGTCTCCTTGTTTCTCTTTCAGAGTCGTATCTCTTATGCCAGGCAGAACTTTAGGGAAGATAGTGAGCCAAACCATCTTGAGGACAGCGAGATGACCCCAAGGTCCTGTCTTGATGAAGACAGTGAGTTGAAGCTACTCACCAGCAGGTGTGAGACAACCTCTATGCAGTCGCTGCCTCAATCAGTTCGACTTCTTCAGTCTCAACTTAAAGCGGAAAGGCTTGCTTCAGCTCATCTCCGACTTGAAGTCAAAGATGCAACGAAGATGTCAGAGGACTGCCGTGTGCACCATCATGCCTTAAATCTAGTGTTGATGCATCCATCATTAACACAACTGAGGTCTACTCAGCTTCTTCAGCTGTTTGGGGGGCCCGACCTGGCCAGGCCTAGTGCCTTCTGAAGTGCTCTTAGTTTTGTATATTCTTTTGTTGGCACGTTTATTTGCACTGGTGGAGAACTTTGATGCCCAGTGGATGTAATATGTGTGATAGCCGTGATAGCCTAGCGTAAGTTGCTTGCTTATTTATTTCCTTGTTGTCTTGTTTATTTGTTTGCTTGTAGTCATTGCAGTTCTTTTTCCGCGGTTTGCTAGTGGCTGCAATAACCTATTTTTTAAAACTAGGCCACAATAACCATGGGCTAATATTTACTGTAGTGACACTGGGCCTCCTACGGGCCAAAGAAACAGTGGGCCTTCTACGGGCCATAGAAACAGTGGGCCTTCTATGGGCCATAGAAACAATGGGCCTTCTATGGGTCGTACCATCAATGGGCCTTATACGAGCAGTATGATCGATTGGCCAAACATGGGCCAATAACAGGCCGCATTATGGCCATAAACGAGCTAGAGTTGGAATCATCCTTTCATGGGCCGACCATAACAGGCCATCGTTAATAGGCCGTATTTGATGACGCTATGAAAATGGCCCAACGTATTAACGGACCACAAACGGGCCGACTATAACCACAGGCTGAATTTGGCCCACAAGCAGAAAATGACAGTAACAGGCCGTAAGTAAATGAATGCTGGAAATGAGCCCAAGAATAAATGGGCTCTGAGAAGGCCGAAAGATAACATGGGCTGGAAACGGCCCAACGGAATAACAGGCCGTTAATGGGTATAAAGTGATACGCTGTTCATTACGGGCCAGTTTCACCACTGGCCGTTAATGGGTGTAAAGTGATACACTGTTCATTACGGGCCAGTTTCACCACGGGCCATTAATAGGCCAAGAGTTACATAGGGCCTCATATGGGCCGAAAGACGTCATGGGCCATACATGGGCCAGAAGTGAAAATGGGCTGGAATCATATTGGGTGGCCCAGATGATGCTACTAGGCCTAATTCAGATAGGGCGTAACAGGCCTTGGGTTAGTGGGTTGTAAATGGGCTATATGCAAACATGCCGTTAATAGGCTTTACATGGGCCAGCCCGCCACCTTTTTACCAAGTCAAACGGGCCGACCTTTTCATAAGAATGGGCCTCTGTTGGGCCGTGCCACGTGTCGATGTATCATAGGCGCCTTCTGTCCAATGAGTGGATGACATCTGTCCTAACGATGAGCCGACACGTGTTTCCTCCAGCCAATGATGATTTTATACGTGAAAAATCCCCATTGGTCAGGGCTGTTAACGGGTTATCGGATCCAAAACCCGACCCGATAGCTTAACAGCGTTCCGTTACGGTGGATGCCACGTGTTGGTCACCGTTGACAAAAGCACTTCTGTGATGCGGGATTTATCGTCATGGAAGTGGACACTTCCGTGATGATAATTTTGGTAATGTCATGGAACACTTCTACGACAGCACAGGTATAACTATCTTGATTCTGTCATAAAATCGTCATGGATGTACATGCATGACAGAAAATGCGACCTACTGTGACAAACACGTATCATCGCGGAAGTGTATTTTTTGTACTGAAGGCAATTTCTTATCAATAATGTCATCCTCTCCCAATATTGGGTAACATGTTCATGACAAAGTTGTTTAAAATTCATAATCGATTTCTAATAGAAAAAAATTTCACAGGAGAAAAATACTTGGCAATAGAAGCATCTTTACACTTATCCCAAGAATCAATAATATTTCGTGGCAAAGATGAAAACCAAGTTATGGCGCGATCTCGTAGTGAGAACGGAAATAATTTTAACTTCACAATATCATTATCCACATCTTTTTTGTTTTGCATGTCACACAATTCTATGAAAGTGTTAAGATGGGACGCGACATCTTCATTAGGACTACCAGAAAATTGTTCTTTCATAACAAGATTTAGCAATGCGACCATTAATATCACAGGACTCTGCACTAGTGGTGGGAAGAGCAATTGGAGTACTAATAAAATCATTATTATTAGTATTGGAAAAATCACACAATTTGGTATTTTCACGAGACATCTCTCTTGAAAATAGCATACGGTGGGTAAACAAGTTACTGTTGGGCAATTGATAGAAAAGAAAATAATCACGACGATATCCAAGACAATGACCATGTACATAGGCATTGATGTCTACTACGCAACCTTCTTCTTGTAGACGTTGTTGGGCCTCCAAGTGCAGAGGTTTGTAGGACAGTAGCAAATTTCTCTCATGTGGATGACCTAAGGTTTATCAATCCGTGGGAGGCGTAGGATGAAGATGGTCTCTCTCAAACAACCCTGCAACCAAATAACAAAGAGTCTCTTGTGTCCCCAACACACCCAATACAATGGTAAATTGTATAGGTGCACTAGTTCGGTGAAGAGATGGTGATACAAGTGCAATATGGATGGTAGATATAGGTTTTTGTAATCTGAAAATATAAAAACAGAAAGGTAGCAAGTAACAGAAGTGAGCGAAAACGGTATTGCAATGCTCAAAAACAAGGCCTAGGGTTCATACTTTCACTAGTGCAAGTTCTCTCAACAAGGATAACATAATTAGATCATATAACAGTCCCTCAACGTGTAGCAAAGAGTCACTCCAAAGTTACTAATAGCGGAGAACAAACGAAGAGATTATTGTAGGGTACGAAACCACCTCAAAGTTATTCTTTCCGATCAATCCATTGGGCTATTCCTTTAAGTGTCACAAATAGCCCTAGAGTTCGTAGTAAAATAACACCTTAAGACACACACCAACCAAAACCCTAATGTCACCTAGATACTCCAATGTCACCTCAAGTATCCGTGGGTATGATTATATGATATGCATCACACAATCTCAGATTCATCTATTCAAACTAGCACAAAGAACTTCAAAGAGTGCCCCAAAGTTTCTACCAGAGAGTCAAGACAAAAACGTGTACCAACCCCTATGCACAGATTCCCATGGTCACGGAACCCGCAAGTTGATCACCAAAACATACATCAAGTGAATCAATAGAATACCCCATTTTCACCACGGGTATCCCACGCAAGGCACACATCAAGTGTTCTCAAATCCTTAAAGACTCAATCCTATAAGATAACTTCGAAGGGAAAACTCAATCCATTACAAGAGGTAGAGGTGGATAAACATCATAAGATCTAACTATAATAACAAAGCTCGTGGTACATCAAGATCGTGCCAAATCAAGAACACGAGAGAGAGAGAGAGAGAGAGAGAGAGAGATCAAACACATAGCTACTGGTACATACCCTCAGCCCCGAGGGTGAACTACTCCCTCCTCGTCATGGAGAGCGACGGGATGATGAAGATGGCCATCAGTGATGATTCCCCCTCCGACAAGGTGCCGGAACAGGGTCCCGAGAGGTTTTTCTTGGCTACAGAGGCTTGCGGCGGCGGAACTCCCGATCTAGGTTATTTTCTGGAGGTTTGGGGATTTATAGGAGAGGTTGGCGTCAAGAACAAGTCAGGGGGCCGCACGAAGAGTCCACGAGGCACAGGGGCGCGCCCCAGGGGGTGGGTTGCACCCTGCACCCTCGTGGGCCCCATGGGACTCCCCTCCGATAACTTTTCGTTCCTGTATTTTTTATATTTTCCAAAAAAATCTCCGTTGATTTTCAGCGCATTCTGAGAACTTCTATTTCTGCACAAAAAACAACACCACAGTAGTTCTGCTAAAAACAGCGTCAGTTCGGGTTAGTTCTAACCAAATCATACCAAAATCATGTAGAAATATTATAAACATGGCATGAATACATCAAAAATTATAGATACGTTGGAGACGTATTAGGCATCATGTCCGAGACAAGTAGACCGACTCCTGCCTGCATCTACTACTATTACTCCACACATCGCCCGCTATCCAGCATGCATCTAGAGTATTTAGTTCATAAAGAATAAGTAACGCTTTAACAAAGATGACATGATGTAGACAAACAATACTGATGCATGAATAAAATCCATCCTTTTATCCTTAATGGCAATGATACAAATACGTGTCGTGTCCCCTTCTGTCACTGGGATTGAGCACCGCAAGATCGAACCCATCACAAAGCACCTCTCCCATTGCAAGAAAAATCAATCTAGTTGGCCAAACCAAATCAGTAGATCTGAGAGAAATACAAAGCTATAACAATCTTGCATAAAATATTTCATCGAAGACTCCAATAATATTCATGGATAATCAGATCATAAACTCACAGTTCATCGCATCCCAACAAACACACCGCAAAAAGTCATTACATCAAATAGATCTCCAAGAACATCAAGGAGAACATTGTATTGAAGATCAAAGAGAGAGAAGAAGCTATCTGGATATGGACCCATATGTCTATGGTAAACTACCCACACACCATCGGAAGGGCAGCATGGCTAAAGTAGAGCCCCTCCATGGTCGATTCCCCCTCTGACAGACTACTGGAAGAGGCCTTCAGATGTGATCTTTGTTGGGGAACGTTGCATGGAAAACAGTAAAAAAATTACGCACACGCAAGATCTCTCCATGGAGATGTATAGCTACGAGAGGGAGAGAGCATCGACATACCCTTGTAGATCGCTAAGCGGAAGCGTTTATCAACGTGGTTGATGTAGTCGTACGCTTTCACGATCCGTACCAATCAAGAACCGAACGTACGACACCTCCCCGTTCATCACACATTCAGCTTGATCACGTCCTCACCTTCTCGATCCAGCATGAGAGGTGAAGTAGTAGATAAATTCCGGCAGCATGATGACATGGTGACGGTGGTGGTGAAGAACAATCTTCGTAGGTGTAAGTGCATCTAGTGCCACCCCTGGTTTGTTTTGGTGTATTGACGACAAACTTGGTTGAGGGACTAATGTGTTTGTGAGAATTGTAGGATAACACAGGTAGTAGTCCCTTTGATCCGGTTTACCAACCAGAGATGACCCCTAAAAATGTGTGAAGACATTGAAGACAATGGTGGTTCGTGAAGACATTCACGACGAAGATTATGACATGAGAAGACATTCATGTGAAGACTATGGAGTGCGAAGACATAGTTGCTTTGTAGTTCCTTTTCTTCTTTGTTGAGTCATAGGAACCACCATACTGTTAAGTGGGGTCCAAGTGAACAAAGTCAGAGTGACTGAAGTGATGCTCAACCAAATCCTATGTCTTCGAGCAAAGACAATGAAAGCAAATCTTATCCAGAGCTGGATGAGTCAATTTTACTTGTAGCCCAAGTCAAGCTGTCGCGTGTGTTTGAAATCCGACCGTTGGACACATGTCGGTTCCTTATTGACCCAGGGTCATTTCGGACAAATCAGGCCAGGTTGCCTCCTGGCTTTAAAAAGCCCACCCCTACACCATAAATTGGTGGTTGCTCAGAGTTAGTGCACGGCTTTTGTCGTTTGAGAGAAACCCACCTCCGAAACATTTGAGAGAGAGAGAGCCTTGCGAGGACAAAGCCCAAAACACCCAGAGCCAAAGAGTGTTAGGCATCACTGAAGTCTTTCTGTCCGCGTGATCTGAAGACTTATTACACTTGAGGATCGTGAATCCTCCAGCCTGTTAGGCGTCGTGTTCTGAGCATCCAAGAGTCATTGTGGATCGCCGATGAACGAAGTCTGTGAAGGTTTGTAAGTCTACCTTGAAGACTTACTAGAGTGATTGGGCGAGGAATGGGTGTCCTTAGCTCAAGGGGAATAAGGTGAAGACGCATTCTTCTGAGTTAAATCTCAGCCTCCCTAACCAGACGTACAGTTGTCACAGCAACTGGAACTGGTCTACCAAATCCTTGTCTTCACCAAGCCACTGGTTCTATCCTTCACTTCCCTTTACTTTACAGTTTGTCTTCATGAAGTCATTGCCTATTTGTCTGATCTGATTTACATCACTGGGTGAAGACTATTTACTGTCTGGCTTCATACTGACATTGCTTACTTGACTATGGCTTGTCTAGTGTAGTCTATTTTCCGTTGCATATCAATAGGTTCATTTCTACTGTTTGTCTTCAAAGACCTCGTGCTTTGAAGACTTTCATAAAAAATGCCTATTCACCCCCTCTAGTCGATAACTAGCACTTTCAATTGGTATCAAAGCAAGGTGCTCCCTTGTTTTGTGTGATTCGGTTTAACCACCTGGAGTTTTAGCTATGTCGATTGCAGGGATAATCAAGGTCTTTGCTGCGTGCCCAGTCTTCGATGGCACTGATTACCCCTACTGGAAGAATAAGATGCGCATGCATCTTGAAGCCATTGACGTCGACCTCTGGTATGTCGTCAAGAATGGCGTCCCCAAGGTCGGTGATGGTGTCACCGCTCCTGATGTCAAGAGGTTCATTCAACTGGATTTGACTGCCAAGAACATCATATGTGGTCATCTGACCAAATGACAGTACGGCCGTGCGAGTGCACTGGAAAGTGCAAAGCTAGTCTGGGACTGGCTCTCCAAGGTTAACGAAGGCGTCTCAACTAGAGAGATTCAAGGATTGATGTTCTTCGCAACCTCTTCAACCACTTCAAGAGAAACGACAGTGAGAATGTCCAGCTCACGTTTGATCGCCTCACTGATATCACAAATGAGCTTCACGCACTTGGCGCTACTGAGATCACCAGGCACGAAATTGTCAAGAAGCTACTGAGATCACTTGACAGCTCATTTGACACCCTGGCCCTGATGATTCAAGAACGTCCTGACTTCAAAGATCTCGATCCGTCTCACATACCTGAGAGTCTCAGCACACATGAGTTCCAGTTATCTGAGAAGAGAGACATCTATGGCCCCAACTATGGCCGAACTCGCACTTTGAAGGCAAAGGTCGTTTCCTCATCTGAAGAAGAATCTGACTGCAGTTCTGGTGATCCTGAAGACATAAAGGAGCTATCTATGCTCGTGAAGAAGTTCCAAAAGTTCTCCAAGAAGAAATGTTTCAAAAAGTCTTCAAGATCCAGCTCAAGAAATGATGAAGCTTCTATTCGTCACCACAAGAAGAGAACATGCCACAAATGCAACAAACCAGGTCACTACATCTCTGAGTGTCCTCAATGGGACAATGAGACCAAGAATAAGAAGAAGATCAAGGAATATGATTCTGATGACAAGAAGAAGAAGAAATCCTCAAAGTCTTCTTCAAAGTCTTCATCTCACAAGAAGAGCTCATCTAGCAAGGCTCATGCATTTGTTGGCAAGGAGATGGATTCATAGGAGGAGTCCGCTTCTAAGGACGCGGAGGTGGAGTCCGAGGAGGAGTCTGATTCAGGCATGGCAAGCCTGGCTCTAGCTTCAGCTTATGTCGCCAAGTCCAGCTTCAACACTGAAGACAATGGCCTCATCACCAACGTTGATACTGATGATAAGGATGACTCTGCTCCTACCTACTGCTTCATGGCACGTGGTGCCAAGGTAAACTCACGCGATTCTTACTTCCAAACATCAAGTGAAGATGACTCTGAATGTGAATCTAAACCTAGCTACAAAAGACTTTCTAAAATTGCAACTGAACAACAAACTGCTATGGAGCATATTCAAAAGTTGCTAGAAAAAAGCGATGGCTTGTTGGACGCGAAAATGACTCAAACTTAGTCCTTAAATGAAGAGATTAAAAATCTTCATGTTAAGTACGAGGAACTTGAAAGTCGTCATGAAACACTCTCAGCTACCCATGAGAAGCTTTCCTATTATTATCTTCAAAGGAAGCAAGAACTTGAGAACCTGAGGGCGGCTCATGAAGATTTTTAAAAAGAGAACGAGTCACTCCGCGCTCAACAGATCAGTTCCGCTCAGGAAGGTTTTGAGCCACCATGTCTAAAATGTCTTGAGCACGATAATGCTGTCTCTGTTGCTGAATGTTCTACTGCTGCTACTGTTGCAATATCTTCAACTGCTGATGTGGTAACTAACCCCTCTACTGAGGATACCACTACTATCGCTAATGAGAATGCCAGGTTGAAGACGTTGCTTGAAAGAGGGATGCATAAAAGCCTCAAAGGGCATTAGACACTATGTGATGTCCTCAAGAAACAGATTCTGAACTGAAACCCTAGGAAAGAGGGTGTTGGGTTCGAGAGGAAAATGAATGTTGATGGTTCATATTGGAAGCCAGAGCAGTACCCCAAAACTACATGAGTTGCTACAAAGGGACCTTCAATGGATCCGTCAACCTTATCTGGCTTCACTTGTGCTAACCCGATTATCATTGATGAATCCTTTGATGCAAACTATAAACTGTTTAAGAATCAGAATGGTGAAGTGTTTGCCAGGTATATTGGTACTAACTGCAGGAATGGTCCACCTTTGAAGAAGATCTGGGTGCCCAAAAGTTGTCTTGAGAAGCTTCCTATGAATGTCATCATGACACCACCTGGGAAGAAGACAAACCCCAGACCAAATGCTTCATATGGTCCAAAGGCTTCATACAGCCGAGGACTCACCAGAGTCACCCTAACGCCAATGTTTTGCAGGGAAACCATACTCATACTTATGAATATGAGCGTGTTTCATCAAACCGCTATGTTCATAAGACCAAGAACTTTTCTGCTTATTCTTATGAGTATTATTCACCTCCTGCAAGGCTATTTTCTAGGGCTCCAAAGCCACAGTTCTCAGATGTTGCACTTAGACTTATTTCTTCTAAGCCACCCCTGAAAATGTGGGCGGTTAAGAAAAATTAACTCTCTTTTGCAGGGAAAGGTCTCCAACCGGAACAAAGGCTTCTGATGCTTATGCTGGGGACCTAAAACATCTTGTGGGATGCAAGATAAAATGCCAGAATGGTCTTACTATGTATTTCGTCCCAGGATTTCTTGAAAAACATCCTATCTACCCTAACCAGGATCTTAACTTTGATAATATGCTTGTTCGTCAAATGTTTATGCTTCACATTTCCCTTGGTGAAGCATATCCCCCAAACTGCATTGTAGGGTACGACACCAAAGGCTTCTAAGTGGATTATGGATAGTGGATGCACTAACCACATGACTGGTGATCGAAGTCTTCTCATGGATTCAATCCTATGTCCGTCTGACAAGAGTCACATCACATTTGCTGACACTGGTAAAAGCAAGGTATCAGGCTTAGGTAGAGTTGCAATCTCAAAGGATCAGCACATGGATAAAGTGATGCTTGTTGAATCCCTTGGTTTCAACTTAGTGTCTGTCTCAATGCTTTGTGATCTGAACATGATTGTGATATTTGGAAAATATCGTTGTCTTGTGCTTATGGAATCTGACAAATCTCTAGTCTTCGAAGGGTATTGAAAAGACGATCTGTATATGGTAGATTTCTCTCCAGGACCACATCTTGTCGTATGTCTTCTAGCAAAAGCTTCAGAGTGCTGGCTCTGGCATCGGAGGCTAGGGCATGCTGGCATGAGGAACTTGTACACTCTCGCGAAGAAGAAGCATGTCATAGGCATCGAGGGTGTAAAGTTCAAGAAGGATCATCTATGTGGTGCCTGCGAAGCTGGAAAGATGACTAGGGCCAAGCATCCCTCGAAGACAATCATGACGACAACACGCCCCTTCCAGCCGCTTCGCATGGACTTATTTGGCCCTACTCACTACTCTACCCTCACTACCACTGCTTGCCTCTATGGCTTTGTCATTGTTGATGATTACTCGAGATATACATGGGTGCAGATAATTCTCTACAAGACTGAAGTGCATGATGTCTTCAGACAATTCACCAATCGTGCCATGACCAACTATGGCATCAAGATCAAGAACATCAGAAGTGACAACGGCCCAGAATTCAAGAACACCGGCCTCGACACTTATCTTGATACATTGGGCATCACACATGATTTCTCAGCTCCATACACACCTCAGTAGAATGGCATAGTGGAGCGCAAGAACAGAACTCTCATTGAGATGGCCCGGACAATGCTTGATGAGTACAGGACTCCAAGAAAGTTCTGGCCTGAAGCTATTGATATTGCATGCCACATCATCAACCATGTTTATCTTCACAAGTTCCTAAAGAAGACATCATATGAGCTCCTGACTAGTAAGAAGACAAACGTCAGCTATTTCATAGTATTTGGTGCTAGGTGCTGGATCAAGGATCCACATCACACTTCAAAATTTGCACCGAAAGCACATGAATGTTTTATGCTTGGCTATAGAAAGGATTCGCACTCCTACAGAGTCTTCAACATCTTTCACTACAAAGTGGTTGAAACTGTGGATGCACGGTTTGATGAGACTAATGGCTCGCAAAGAAAGAACCTGCCAAATGTGCTAGATGAAGCTACACTAAGTGAATCTATCAAGCTTATGGGTACTAAATCATACCTTTAGAAGCACAGGCTGAAGAGGAAATCATCATTCTTGCACCTAATCAGCTTGAAGACACTGCTCAGCCTGAAGCCAATGCTGAAAATGACGACAATGATCAGCAAGGGTAAAATCTTTGTCCAGTTCATCCTCGTGTTGCAAATGAAGTACAGATTGAGAAGATAATTGATAGCATCAATGCACCTGGTCCACTCACTTGTTCAAGAGCAACACATCTAGCAAATTTCTGTGGACACTTTGCATTTGTCTCTATATCTGAACCCAAGAAAGTTGATGAAGCCTTCATGGAACCTGAATGGATTCAAGCTATGCAAGAAGAGCTTCAACAGTTCGAGCTGAACAATGTATGGGAGCTTGTAAAGCGTCCAGATCCTCGCAAGCACAACATCATCGGTACCAAAGGGATCTGTCGCAACAAACAAGATGAGCATGGTCAAGTTGTCAAAAACAAGGCTTGTCTCGTTGCTCAAGGTTACACACAAGTTGAAGGGATTGACTTCGATGAAACATTTGCTCATGTGGCTAGGCTTGAAGCCATTCACATACTGCTGGCTTATGCAAATCACAACAACATTCTTCTGTACCAAATGGATGTAAAGAGTGCCTTTCTCAATGGCACAATTGAAGAAGAAGTGTATGCTGCACAACCACCTAGTTTTGAAGACCCAAAGCGTCCTGACATGGTATACAACTCAACAAGGCATTGTATGGCCTCAAACAAGCACCTCGAGCTTGGTATGACACACTCAAAGACTTCTTGAAGAGCAAAGGCTTCAAACCTGGTTCTCTATATCCTACTCTCTTCACGAAGACATATGATGGTGAACTATTTGTATGCCAAATCTATGTGGATAACATTATCTTCGACTGCAATGACAAGAGATACAGTGATGAGTTTGGGCATATGATGCAAGAGCAATATCAGATGTCCATGATGGGTGAGCTAAAATTCTTTCTTGGTCTTCACATCCGTCAGCAGAGCAATGACATCTTCATTTCACAAGAAAAATATCTCAAAGATTACCTGAAGAAGTTTGGAATGCAGGACTACAAAGGGTACACGACGCCAATGCCAACCAAAGGCCAATTGGGCCCCGACGAAAATGGTAAAGAGTTTGATCAAAAAGTATACCGCTCCATGATTGGTTCTTTACTCTACTTATGTGCATTTAGGCCTGATATAATGCTTAGAGTCTGCATGTGTGCCCGATTCCAAGCGGCACCAAAGGAATCACATCACTTAGCTATGAAGCGAATTCTTCGATATTTGGCTTACACCCCAACACTAGGATTATGGTATCCAAAGGGCTCAGAGTTTGATCTAGTTGGATTCTCAGATGCTTATTATGCTGGTGACAAGGTTTATCGCAAGTCCACATCAAGCACATGTCACTTTCTTGGACGATCTCTTGTCTGTTGGTCTTCAAAGAAGCAAAACTGTGTATCACTCTCCACTATTGAATCCGAATACATTGTTGTTGGATCTTGCTGCGCTCAGCTTCTATGGATGAATCAAACTCTCAAGGACTATGGAATCCACCTGAAGCATGTGCTACTCTACTACGACAATGAAAGCGCCATCAAGATTGCCAACAATCCAGTCCAGCACTCGAAGACAAAGCACATTCAGATCCATCATCATTTTCTAAGAGATCATGTCATGAAGGAAGATATTGATATCATTCACGTCAACACTGAAGAGCAATTGACAGATATCTTCACGAAGCCCTTGGATGAGAAAAGGTTTTGCAAGTTGTGGTGTGAGCTAAATATCTTTGAATCCTCAAATGTCCTGCGATTGGACACACATCCTAACGCTTATGCATGTTGTTGACTTAGATGTGCAACACACGAACTAAAGTATATCTTCAATAAATGAAGACATACACTCAAAGTGTGAATACATTAACGCATAATTTGACTTCAGAGCGCCACAATAATTGTGCGCCGTGTCTGGATCTAATACTTCCTATACGGTGTGTAATGCCACCACCAAACTTTCTCGTAGATTTTCTTTTGGCGTCATGATTGCATTATCTTCGCATTTGGTTTGTCTTCAACATTGATTTGACTTCAAGGTTTATCTTAGCAATGTTGATTTGGTCCCTTTCTTTACACACACACACACACACACACACACACACACACACACACACACACACACACACACACACACACATATATATATATATATGCGTATTCTGTCCTGTACACCATTCACTTATAGCTATATCTTCGAACTTGCCATTTCTGAACTAAGTGAATGTGATCGGACCCTAACCCCTTCTGTGCTTCTTCCTCAAATTCTATCTATCCAGTCATATGAATTCTGTTGAAACATGTAGAATGTCTTCACTAGGTCCTTGTCAGCTGAAGATACAGAGAAACACATTTAAAACTGCTTTCAATGTTATATCTCTTTTGCCTGAATACCGGAGAAGCCGGAACGACCACCCGACAAACCAGGCGTGCGTGGGAACATGGAACAACTTCCAATGAGTTGCATGCATGCCACGTGTCCATCAGATGTGAACCGCCAGGGGCACCTGCGTAATTGCGTTGTGCAGCCTTTACCTTATAAATACCCATCCCGCGTGGTCATTATCTCCTCTTCCACCTCGCCACCTCCCTCAAACCCTAGCGCCACCACTAGCTCGCGTCAACGCTGGAGACGAAGCGCTTAGCTGCCGCGACCTCTTCGACACTGTCCTCACGCCGGTCGTGGACCTCATCTTCTCCGCTGCCGCCGTAGGTGTCTTCCGCCGCCAAGTTAGGGCGCGGGAGATTGGACTGCTCGGCCTCCTTTTCTGCCTTGTATAGCAGTTCAGCTTGGGGTAAATAAATATCACTTTTTACAGTCTTTTTGATCCGTCAAATCCATCCACTTCAACCAAAAGTGGTTTCTACACTTCCAAATCTGGATCTGTCTCTTTCTGAATCTCATATCTTGCAAAGTATGTTCACTTATGCTTCAACACTACTTAGATTCCTCACTTGTACTTCTTCATGGA
This sequence comes from Triticum aestivum, assembly GCF_018294505.1. Classification (NCBI taxonomy): domain Eukaryota; kingdom Viridiplantae; phylum Streptophyta; class Magnoliopsida; order Poales; family Poaceae; genus Triticum; species Triticum aestivum. The sequence goes on along the minus strand of NC_057795.1, from coordinate 205,929,716 downwards.
TTCGTACAAATCTGGAACCAACTCACTTCAAATAAGTGAATGTCTTCGCACTATGAGGTCAATGCCTTCAAACTGATTTAACTTCAAAATCTTCTGAGAATGCATATGACCTCTTCCCCTTCCCTCGCATCTCTAATGTTGTCATAGGTACATGTCCGTGGGAGAATCCCTTGGTTCTCATAGTCTGCATTCATTTGCAGAATTCTTACAACATCATATTCACTCCCCGAAGCCAGTTCTTGCTTGACAAGTAGATTGAAGCCTTTCACTATTCTGAAGCCTATCTGTCTGAATATCATGGCCACTGAGAAATCTGCTAGGAAGGGTGGCAGGCAGCGACGTGGCAATACTGCTCTAGATCTGCCTCCGGATCTGTATGAACTGTACAAGACTGATCCTGGGGAGAACTATAATCAATGCAAGACTAGGATCCAATGGATACGAAGATATTGGGCAGAATAATTGTTCAAGTACAATTTCGTCATTGCTGAATATGCTGAGAAGAATGCCATCAAGCGCCCGTGGGGCAATATTCTTTATAGAAATCTGCCACCCAAGTCGAAGCCTGAATCTATTGCTCAAGGTTTCTATCCTTGCATGGTCCAAGTACCTTAGCCTGATAATGCCGACCCATCATCTCTGTTATGGTGTCGTGATGACAATCTCTTCAAGCGCAACTTTCAGTTTGCAAAGTAGCCAGCTGAAAAGAGCAGGAAGGCTTTCGGACTCAACTTCAACCCCGGTCCGTCTGCTCCAAGATAGGATGGCACTCGCGAAGCCAATCCCAATGTCATCGGGCCTTTCAATAGATTCAATGGGATCCTCTCTCACATTGCTGCTCAGAGGACCACAGCTGATCAGTATGCAGATGAAGCAGACTTTGAAAATGCTCCTACACCACCGAAGTAGTAGAATAAGAAGACAAAAGCTTCAAAGCCCTCTGCTGCACCAACCGCTTTAACTATGAAGCCATTGAAGGTTGCACCTCCTGAACCCAGTGCGCAGTTTGAAGACCTGTATCGTGTGTCCAAGAGGACCAAGAAGACCAAGCTGCCCAAGAAAATTTCCGGGCACAACCTGACTCCTGCTGCCATTCTGCGCAATGAGGAAGACACCATTGATCTGTCAAGTGATGACGATCTTGGTGATGAAGCTCTAGAAATGCTGATCAAGAGCAGAGATCTTCAATGATCTGCCCCTCTTTGATATTGATATTTTGAACAACTTCATCGATGAATGGTTTGACGACCAGAGCATCAGTATTGATGATCTGCAGCTGCTAGTGGACATCAGCGTCACATTTCATGGAGCTATTGCAAATGAATTGGCCTTAGATCAGAAAACCGTCGATCTCAAGAACAAGATTGATCATGAGAAGGCACATTTGAAGATGAACATTGGCAAGCTCAGTGTGGCTGATGTGAAAATTTTCAAGAAGATGTTGCATGATCTCAAGGCTGAATTCCACAAGAAGCGTGAAGAAGCCAAAGGCTTACGCGAGTGCATGAAGTACTATGCGCAGAAATGCGTTCAGGCTCACAATGAAGCTGAGAAGAGAAAGGCTCTTGGGCGTCCTAGCATCAATCCCAGGATCGCTGCCAAGCAAAAGAAGAAGTCTGCTGGAGCCCAATCCAAAGCTCAAAGACAGGAAGAACCTAGCATTTTCTTCCCTGCCAGTATGACCGTCTCGAAGCCAAAGGTCACCTCAGCAGCTTCAGAGTTGAAGAAAACCAGGCATGCTGAAGCCGAAGCCAGGAAGAGGAAGCTCAAGGATACATCTGATGATGTTCCCTCCAAGAAGAAATTGAAGACAAAGGCTTCAAAGTCTTCAAAGAAAGAGCATGCTGCTGCCTCAGAGCCCCTCATAGTTGAACCTATCTCCATTGCTCTTCCCGCGTCAACAAGCCAAGAACATCGTCTAGTGATCCATGAGCCTGCTTCCATAGAGGCTCCACTAAGTGAAGAGATTCTAGCTGTTGACCTCAACGTAGCTGAAGACATTGGTCATGAAGACAATGTGCATGATGATATAGTCCTTCCTCAGCTCAAGCCCCAGTCGGTATCATCGCCTGCTCCAACGAGCAGTGAGCTTATTAGCATTGGTCGTCCATTGACATCAATTGCTCAAGATGACTCATGGGCTGAGCACCAACAACAAGACACCCCAGTGCAAGATGAAACACCCCATACTCCACCTGCTCAAGTCACATCTCCAGTCCTTGATGATGACAACTACATGGAGACCACTCCTTCTCCAAAGGCATCACCAGTATTTCGCAGGCTTTGCAAAGGCCTCAGGCCATAGGTCTCCATGTCAAGCATTCCATAAGAAGAAGCACAACACACTATCTCAGTAGCACGACAAGTGTTTCCTGAAGCGAGTCCTTCTGTGTCTGCCTCAGAGTCAGAAGCCAAGATTGCTAAAGACATTCCGGCTGCATCAGCCAATGAAGAAAAAGGAGAAGAAAGAGAAGAAGAAAGAGAAGTCACACCCCCAGCAAGTAATCCAGTCATTCTTGAAGAGAATGTGATTGTGCCCGACCCTCCAGGCATTGAACAGATGGAGGTTGAAAACCCTGAGGCTACCACCAACAACACCACTGAAGCCAATGACTTTGTCATGGCTGAAGACAATGTGGAGCCTGAAGCCACTATGACGCCAATCAACTCTGAAGGCGTCGTTCCTCCTCCAAGGCCTCATACCATGGAACGTGCATTCAATCGTGAAGTTGAGCTCGTCACAGTCAGATGGCCTATCATGGTTCCACCCACTGCTCCCAGGCCATAGTATGATTATCATGTGGAGCAGGGGCTCAAGTTCAGAAGCCAAAGCCATGTCTGCCAAGGCTTCCGAATGCTGTAACCACTCAGGGCTCATTCAGGGTGCTCAGCTTCAGAGAGCACAATACTTTCTTTGACAACGCCAAGAACCCATACATGAAAACAAAGATCTCCTCTGACAGATTTTGGATCCATTAGCAGCGAAGCTATTACTCATGCATCCTGTACAACCAAGACCGGGTCTTTCCTCACATGCGTTTGGATTGTCATGCTATGGCTGGGCTGCCATGTCTTGAAGAGGCTCTTGACTGCTTTCGGGATGTTGGATTTCTGCCCTTTGTGACTGACAAGGAACACTGGAATGAAGAGCTTCTGCTGTAGTTCTATGCTACTCTCCATATTCAAGGCTACAACAGGGAGCCGAAGACTTGGATCCTTGAGTGGATGACAGGTGATGTACATCACGAAGCCAAAGCTCAAGACATCATCGAGCTTACTTCCCTGCCCACTCCAGGTGAGTTATATGAACCTAGTTGTCAGCTTCATAGGAATGAGCTGTAGAGCATTTTTCAAAAGCCTGAGCCAAATATGAGCCAAATGCTTAGCATGATGAAGCCATTGCCACAAGATGCTGAATACCCAAAGGAATTTTTTGTTAAGGATCTTGAGTACTTGCCGCGCACAGTATACCACATTCTGAGGCGTACTCTATGGCCTATCAAGGGCAATTCTTCTGAAGCTAAACTTGAAGGCGCCATGAAGACTTTGGTATTCTATATCGTCAATGGCATCAGGTTCAATACCCAAGATTTCTTCATCAGACAATTGCTGCATCTGGGATTGATCTGTTTGGCCTGAAGTTCTATGCTCCATGGGTGATGCGCTTGATTAAGCTTCATTCCACCATTGACTATCAGCCCTCAGCGCGCAACCATATTGTTTTTTTGCCTGAAGTTGATCTGTTTATTGAAGCCATCTACCCTGAGCCTGCAAAGAAACCACTCCTCTCTCAGAATGCTGAATTTCAAAGCTTCACACAGCCAATCAAAGGTATTCTTGTGCCAAATGCTGCAACTCTTGCATATCCTCTGGCTGGCAACATGCACTTTCCGCACTGAGCCAACACTGAAGCCACTTCAAGCACAATTGCTCAAAGGCCTTAGAAGCGTCCTCGTGTACTCAATGACCGAGAGCTTCTGGTGGCATTGCATGAAAAGTAGGATAAGCATCATGACTGGCTGAAGCGTCGGATGCAGAGTCTCTTGGTGGATGTCAATTGCATTCATAACCTGGCCACCAAGAACACATCCATTGCACATGAAGCCTGCCGGCGGTCCTGGAAGAGCCTCACACTACTATGTTCTAAAGATGATCTGCGTGCAGATGGCTTCACAAAGCACTTCAAGTTTGACTCCAGGCCTCCTCAAAATGCAAGCTGGCGTCGCACTCCCTCTATTGAAGATTTTGAGCATCTTGAAGAATAAGACGACGCCACTTCACCAACCACTACTAGGAAAAATGCTACTAGTAGCATAGGTTTTTTACATACTGGTAGCGTGGGTTCACGCGCTACTGCTAAGATGCTACATCTATTTTTTAGTAGTAGCGCGTTTTTTAGCCCGCACTACAGCTAAAAAGTTAGTAGTAGCGCGTTCAACCCACGCTACTACTATCCTATACCTGCGCTACTACTATCTAAGTAGTAGTAGCACACCATTTTGCCCCCTGTGCTACTACTATCTAAGTAGTAGTAGCACACCATTTTGCCCCAATGCTACTGCTAACTTATTAGAAACTAAAAAAATAAAAATTAGATGCAATATTCGTGAATGGAAATCAAGACACTCTAGTGCAAAGGTCACATAACCATCTTAGCACTTGCAGCATTCATGGATGTAACATTGAACATCTCAACTCGAAGAGATCACGAGATCCCATTTAACATCAGACTCAAACAACAAGACCACTTCTCTAGATGTATCTACCAAGCCTCGGAGTTCAAACTCCGGTGGACCCGAACCCTCCCTTCTCCCGGACGGTGGCATTGGATCGAGATCCTCCACCTCGGCGACCTCCGGCGTCGCAATCACCTGGACGATCGTCTGCGCGATGGTGGCGTGGAGGTAGTCTTTGTGTTATCTCTCCTGCTTGGTCACCATACCTGCAAAAAGGATAGGACAATATGAAAGATCCAATCAACCGGCGGCGTGCAAAAGATTTTGGTTATGACTAGTTGTCGCTGAAAGAAAAACATTTGAAATTTTGGAAGCATGGATGCAATACAATATATGCACAATACCTGTGCATTACAACTGAAGTTGTGACAACTGATGATGTTTGCATCGCGTTCTTGCCAGATACCTCAAGAGCATCCCATACTTTACCTGAACCATTGAGCAACGAAGAGACAACTAATAATAATATGTGACGCACCAATGGTTACGCATATCAAATCTCTTGAACTAATACAAATATAGTTCTGATCACACATTAGCTCTTAGAATTGTTTTAGACTTTTATTTAAATTCAGGCATCTTAACCTAGTGTACTCTACAATAGTAGTACGCTAAATACTTGGGATTTGCTTGAGGAGGCCCAGTAAAACATAAAATCCAAATCACAATATGATTTCATCTTATCCGGTTGTTTGGTTATTCTCTATTAATCTGATCCATCTTTAGATCAATAAATTCCATTTTTTCGGAACAGAATCACAAGCTACCTAGACCAACTCAAAAGTTCAGAAATTATTGGCAGCTCTTAGAACTGTTTGACTTAAGTTAACGCATCTAACCCAGTGCACTCTATAATAGTTCACTTAATACCCGGGGATTGCTTGGGAAGGCCCAATGTTGAACATAAAAAAAATCCAAATCAAAGTATGATTTCATCTTATCTGGTGCTTTGGTGATGTAGCCATTAGCCCAATCCATCTTTAGATCAACACATTCCATTTTTATTTAGAACAGAATCACTGACAACCTAGACTTCTGACTTAAAAGTTCAGAAGATAGAGGATAACCAGAGCATTCTACTAGCTGCCTTTATATGCAAGAATACAGATAAAAGGGGTTAAACTTCATATTTGGTCAAGTGAATGTAACATGCACAACTAGTGGCAAAAGCTTACCAAATCCGTCCAGTGAAGCAGAATAACTTCACCAGGCATTAACTTGAAGAACTTCTGGGCAGGTTTGGAGTTGACCATAGTGCTATTAATAACGAGACCTTGAGAAAACCTGAGAGGATTGAGTTTGCCACCCCATTGGACATTTTAGTGACCCTTCTGGCCCTGCAGAAGACAAAGGACAAATTCATAAGCCAACTGCATCGAGTAGACTGGAGGGGGCGCATAAAATTGATTACCTTAAATATTTCTATAACATGATAACAAATTAACAACCAGAAAGTTAATGAGAATTATCCCGGAACAACGGAGATTAGGATAGACCCATACCGAAAATGGACTGAGAGAGACAATGTTGGCGGCCTCCGACTGAATATATATGTGGTCAGACTCTGCTTTAACTGAATATATATGTGGAAAAAAACTGAAGCTTTACACTTTGTTCTTGTGTGTGAAAATATGCTCTATAGGTGAAAGAGCATACATACTCAGTAAAAATATGTAACCCTTTACACTCTGTTTAAACTGAAAAAAATGAACACCTACTCATATTGAGTGCCAAAACTGAATATATGCCCATACCCAGTGCAGAAACTGAATACATATGCTCGTTCCAGTGCATAAACTGAATATATATGCTCATTTCAGTGTAGAAAACGAATTCAGTGCAGAAGTTGAACACTTGTTGTTTAAAGTGAATATGTATGGCATCTTTGTGTCCAAAGTCCGTAATTTACTTTGTTTGAACTGAAGAAACTAAACATTTGACCATATTTAGTGCAAAAACAGAATGTATGGTATGTTCTAGTGCACAAACTGAAGATTGGCTTTTTTTAAGTGCTAAACTTGAATATACGTACATGATATGTTTTTTTGCAAAACCTTAGCCTTAACTCTGTGTAATGAAACTAATGAGCATCTACTCTCTTTATGAGAAAACATTGGTTTGTCCTTCTACTTTCTAATCCATGAATTTGGCGAGGGGGCAAGGAAAAGCTAAGATGATTACTGAAGTGGTAATCGACTCCCTGCCTAGCACTAATGAAATCACCGCTTCAACATTAGAATTCAGCACATCAGGTTCCCAAAGTCAAATCTAAATGGCATGTGTGCTGCCGATTCCCCACCAAAAATCTGCAGGATTACAACAACACCAATCGTCTGGAACGAGAGATATGGCACAAGATTAAGCGTGGCTCGTTAAACATGGCTGCACACAGTATGAGAGAGAGGGGCGGAAGGGGAGTGGCTTACCCATGGTGTTGAAGAATATGCGCAGGGGAAGCTGGGCCCGAGGAGGAGCGCCACGGCGAGCGCGAGGACATACGCGGCCATCGCGACGACGGTGGTGGCGCGATAGGGCCTCGATGGTAGAGACGATGGTGACGATGTGGAGCCTTTCCCCTTGGCCACGGCGGCGGCTGGTGGTGCCGGGCCGCGGTCGATCGGATTCGCGCGAGGTGCGCGGGGCTTGACCTTTCCTGCTGTCGATCGGAAAGTAGGGTGATCTCTCGTGCCTGGGTGTGCTGGTGTGCACTTGGAGCCGGGAGGGAGGCGGCGGAGGAACCGGCGGCGGCGCGGGGGTGGGTGAGTGGCGTGGGAGAGGAGGTGGAAGGAGGCCTGTGGTGGAGGGGATCTGGATCGGGGGTTGGGTGGTTTTTTAGATAAACATGGGCGGGTGGATGATGGAGTGGGACGGTTGGTGGGGTGGGAGTATACTAGTAGCGTTGATTTTATAACCCGCGCTACTACTATGGTCTGTTCGCGGGGAACAATCAAAAATATTTACTAGTAGCGTGTTTTTTTGGCCACGCGCTACCAGTAAGTAGCAGTAGCGCGGGGCAATATAGCGCGCTACTAGTAAGCGTCTATCTATAAGCTTTTCCCTAGTAGTGAACCTTGGCTACACTGCATCTCGATACTGCGTCAGGCCCGTCTGCACCACCAAACTCCAACAACGACCCTGATCCATCTTTTACTCCTGCTGGGAACGAGTAGATACTCTATGTCTTCAAACCTTTTTGGTTATTACTGACAAAAGGGGGAGAAGCATATGAGATTGATAGTATTCAAGCAGGTCCATATGGGTGGTTGCATTATTTTTGCTAAGTTCTTACAACTCACATTTTGAAACTATTTGGCTTTTGAGTTGTAACGCTTAAACTTGATGGTCGTCTGCTACTCTTGTTGCAACTTTGTGATGCGATGATAAATTTCGCATGAAGTCATTCTGCAGACGCCCATTTTTCATTGTGCATGTCATTATCTTCGTTACTCTTATGTATTGCCTTCGTAAGTTGAAGAGGATCTCCACAAAGTAAAACCTGCCATGTGCATTTGCATTCAAAAGCAAACTACTTATATGCACATCTTCAGGGGGAGCCTTTGCAACTTATGAAGACAATGCCTTTATCCTTAAACTCTCACATTTTTTTATTCCCGTTGAAAATTTCAACCGGTTTGTCATCAATCACCAAAAAGGGGGAGATTGTAAGTGCACCTAGTGCCACCCCTAGTTGGTTTTGGAGTATTGGCGACAAACTTGGTTGATGGACTAATGTGTTTGTGAGAATTGCAGGATAACACATTGATTCAGTTTACCTACTAGAGATGACCCCTAAAAATGTGTGAAGACATTGAAGACAATTGTGGTTCGTGAAGACATTCACGATGAAGATTATGACATGAGAAGACATTCATGTGAAGACTATGGAGTGCGAATACATAGTTGTTTTGTAGTTCCTTTTCTTCTTTGCTGAGTCATAGGAACCACCATACTGTTACGTGGGGTCCAAGTGAACAAAGTTAGAGTGACTGAAGTGATGCTCAACCAAATCCTATGTCTTCGAGCGAAGACAATGAGAGCAAATCTTATCCAGAGCTGGATGAGTCAGCTTTACTTCTAGCCCAAGTCAAGCTGCCGCGTGTGTTTGAAATCCGACCGTTGGACACGTGTCGGTTCCTTAGTGACCCAAGGTCATTTCGGACAAACCAGGTTGGGTTGCCTCCTGGCTATAAATAGCCCACCCCCTTCATCATAAATTGGTGGCTACTCAGAGTTAGTGCACGGCTTTTGTCGTTTGAGAGCAACCCACCTCTGAAGCATTTGAGAGAGAGAGATCCTTGTGAGGACAAAGCCCAAAACACCCAGAGCCAAAGAGTGTTAGGCATCACTGAAGTCTTTCTGTCCACATGATTTGAAAACTTGTTACACTTGAGGACTGTGAATCCTCCAGCCGATTAGGCATCGTGTTTTGAGCAACCAAGAGTCATTGTGGATCGCCGGTGAATGAAGTCTGTGAAGGTTTGGAAGTCTACCTTGAAGACTTACTAGAGTGATTGGGTGAGGACTGGGTGTCCTTAGCTCAAGGGGAATAAGGTGAATACGCGGTCTTCTGAGTTAAATCTCAGCCTCCCTAACCAGACGTACAGTTGTCATAGCAACTGGAACCGATCTACTGGAACTGATCTACCAAATCCTCGTCTTCACCAAGCCACTGGTTCTATCCTGCACTTCACTTTACTTTATAGTTTGTCTTCGTGAAGTCATTGCCTATTTGTCTGATCTGATTGACTTCACTGAGTGAAGACTATTTATTGTCTAGCTTCATACTGTCTTCCATCCTGATCCATACTACCTAGCCGTTGATAGTCTTCGTGCTTTCACTACATTGCTTACTTGACTATGGCTTGTCTATCTAGTGTAGTCTATCTTCCGCTGCATATCAATAGGTTCATTTCTACTATTTGTCTTCAAAGACCTCGTGCTTTAAAGACTTTCATAAAAATCGCCTATTCACCCCCTCTAGTCAATAACTAGCACTTTCGACAGGGCTTCGCCAAGCACAACGGAAACTATGACGGAGGATAAACTAGAGGGGGTGGGGTTGCCGGCACACAGCTTGGTGAATCTTGATGTGTTCCGGGTGCTAGCCCTACCCCTCTATTTATATGTTGAGCCCAGGGGTCATTTCTTAGAGAAAGAGCCTCCTCAAAGTCGGTTTAGCCCACAAGGCAAGAGTCCTTCTCGGACTCTGATACGTCTCCAATGTATCTATAATTTTTTATTATTCCATGCTGTTATATTATCATTCTTGGATGTTTTACAATCATTTTATAGCAACTTCATATCATTTTTTGGGACTAACCTATTGACATAGTGCCCAGTGCCAGTTACTGTTTTTTTGCTTGTTTTTTACTTCATAGAAAATCAATAACAAACAGAGTCCAAACGCAGCGAAACTTTTCGAAGATTTTTTTGGACCAGAAGACACAAGATGGGCCAAAGAAGTACCAGAGGGGGTGCCCCGAGGGGGCACAACCCACCTGTGCATGCCTGGGGGCCCAGGCGCACCTTGGTGGGTTGTGCCCACCTTGGTGGCCTCCCGCACCGCCTCTTTTCTCTATAAATACCCCAAAAATCCAAAAACCCTACGCAAGTCGACGAAACACAATTCCAGCTGTCGCAAGTTCCAGAACCACCAGATCCAATCTAGACACCATCACGGAGGGGTTCATCATCCTCATTGGTGCCTCTCCGATGATGCATGAGTAGTTAATTGTAGACCTACGGGTCCGTAGGTAGTAGCTAGATGGCTTCCTCTCTCTCTTTTGATTCTCAGTAAAATGGTCTCTTGGAGATCTATTTGATGTAACTCTTTTTGCGGTGTGTTTGTTGGGATCCAATGAACTTTGAGTTTATGATTAGATCTATTTTATCCATGAAAGTTATTTGAGTTTTGATCTCTTATATGCATGATTACTTATAGCATCGTATTTCTTCTTTGAATCTTTGGTTTAGTTAGGCCAACTAGATCGATTTTTCATGCCATGGGAAGAGGTGCTTTGCGATGTGTTCGGTCGTGCGGTGTTCTTTCCCAATGACAGAAGGGGCAGCAAGACACGTATTGATTGTTGCTATTAAGGATAACTAGATGGGTCTATTCCTACATGAATAGATCTTGTCTACATCATGCTATCGTTCTTTTTGCATTACTCCGTTTCTCCATGAACTTAATACACCAGATGCATGCTAGATAGCGGTCGATGTGTGGAGTAATAGTAGTAGATGCAGGCAGGAGTCGGTCTACTAGTCTTGGACGTGATGCCTATATAATGATCATTGCATGGATATCGTCATAATTATTTGAAGTTCTATCAATTGCCCAACAGTAATTTGTTTACCCGCTGTATGCTATTTTTCTCGAGAGAAGCCACTAGTGAAATCTACGGCCCCCGGGTATATTCTTTATCATATTTGCTTTGAGATCTATTTTTATTTGATTTTGTTTTCAGATCTATTATTCTAAAAACCCATAAATACCTTGTTGCACTTTTTCTTTATTTATTTTATTTCATTTTATCGAGAGATCTATTTATCCAAAATCATACAATCCAATCCATCTTTTACCCGAGAGGGATTGACAACCCCTTTTACATGTCGGGTTGCAAGTATTTGTTCTTTGTGTGCAGGTACCATTTACATAGTGTTGCTTGGTTCTCCTACTGGTTCCATAACCTTGGTTTCATCACTGAGGGAAATACCTACCGTAGTTGTGCTGCATCATCCCTCCTCTTCGGGGAAATACTGACGCAGACACGAGCCATCAGACTCTAGGACCAGACGCCAGGGTCACTGGCGTCTGGCCCCTAGCCTCCGCAAAACTTCCTTTTGCACCTTCCTAAAGCCCTGTGGGATTTACCCCTTGGCCCAAATAAAGTGTTCTCGCATCAGAACATTTCGGGAAACATCTGAAACCTCTTCCGATGAATTCCAAAACCCTTCCAGAAACCAAACACTATTATCCCATATATCAATCTTTACCTCTGGACTATTCCGGAGCTCCTCGTCATGTCCGTGATCTCATTCAGGACTCCGAACAACATTCGGTCACCAATAGACATAACTCATATAATACTGTATCATCAACGAACATTAAGCGTGTGGACCCTACGAGTTAGAGAATGATGTATACATGACCGAGACGCTTCTTCGGTCAATAACCAATAGCGGGATCTAGATGCCCATATTGGTTCCTACATATTCTACGAAGATCTTTATTGGTCGAACCTTTATGACAACATACGTAGTACCCTTTGTCTGTCGGTATGTTACTTGCCCGAGATTCGATCATTGGTATCTCCATAGCTAGTTCAATCTCATTACCGGCAAGTCTCTTTACTCGTTCCTTAATACATCATCCCGTAACTAACTCCTTAGTCACTTTGCTTGCAAGCTTCATGTGATGCTGTATTACCGAGAGGGCCCAAAGAAACCTCTCCGTCATACGGAGTGATAAATCCCAGTCTTGATCCATGCCAACTCAAAATACACCTTCGGAGATACCTCTAGAGCACCTTTATGATCACCCAGTTACGTTGTGACATTTGATGTCACACAAGGCATTCCTCTGGAGTCCGGGAGTTGCATGATCTCATGGTCGAAGAAACATGTATTAGACATTAAGCAATAGCAATAAACTGAATGATCATATGCTATGCTAACGGTTGGGTCTTATCCATCACATCATTCTCCTAATGATGTGATCACCCAAAGAGTTCACTAGAGTCAATAATCTAGTTCACATCACCATGTGATTAACACCAAAAGAGTTCACTAGAGTCAATAATCTAGTTCACATCACCATGTGATTAACACCCAAAGAGTTCTAAGGTGTGATCATGTTTTGCTTGTGAGAGAGGTTTTTAGTCAATGGGTCTGCAACATTCAGATCCGTGTGTACTTTGCAAATATCTATGTCTACAATGCTTTGCATATAGCTACTCTAGCTAATTGCTCCCACGTTCAATACGTATCCAGATTGAGACTCATAGTCATCTGGATCAGTGTCAAAACTTGCATCGACGTAACCCTTTACGACGAACTCTTTATCACCTCCATAAATGAGAAACATTTCCTTAGCACTACTAGAAAAAGGCCTGTTAGTGGTGCACCTATTTTTGCCATTAATGGCGCACTATAGGGCGCACCACATAGAAGTGTGCCACTACTAACAATTTTTTTCAAAAAAAAATTTAGATTTTTTGTTCAATTTTTTTTTTGTTTTTTTCTTAATCTCGGGTCACTATGGCTTAATCTCGGGTCAATATGCTTAATCTCAAGTCAAATTGCACTCCATGGTCAAACTTCCCAAAAGGTCACCCATCCTCACACTACTCCAGCCCAAGCATGCTTAACTTCAGAGTTCTATCCAACCCCATCACCAGCTTACTTAACAGACACTTGTTGATATATCTAGCATATCAATCCTATTAAACCTTGTTGATGTCTAGGACTTTGTTCATGTTCATGAGTGTGATGAAATTTTGGAAAAATATTTCAAACTTCTGTTCATATTACGTATCATATTTTGAACATTTTTTCCAAAAAAAATTCGAAAATAATTTTTTTCTGTTACTAGTGGTGCACCTAGCAAATGGTGTGCCACTACTAAGTTTGATTTTTTCCCATTTTTCCCTCTCTAGATCTTAAAAGCCCCGTATCTTTTATTTTGTTAGGTCTTTGGGGATTCTAAAAATGTTCAATGTGGTTCCCCCAATTGAATTCGGATGTAACTTTTCGAGTAGATGATTTTTCATATAAAAAACTTTTTAATCCGAGTTCGTATGTAAAAGTTATGCCCATTTTACTAAATTCTAGAGAGATTTTGCAAATGAAGTTGTAATTCATATTTGTAAATTTTCCCAACAACTAGACCACATATCACATGAGAAACTTATTTTTTTTATTTTTTTTTGACATTTCCAACATTTTTTTATTTTTTTTAAAACTGAAAAGGCGGTGCAGGGGGGTGCATTTGAAAGTTAGTAATGACGCACCTGTACGAAGTGCGCCATTACTATGTGTATGACTGGGTCAAACCTTGGTCAAACTTAGGAATGGCGCACTTTGTATAGGTGCGCCATTGCTAAGTTTGACATAGTAATGACGCACCTATGCAAAGTGCGCTAGTAGTAAGTTTGACCAAGGTTTGACCCAGTCATACACATAGTAATGGCGCACTTTGTATAGGTGCGCCATTACTATGTCAACTAGTAATGGCGCACTATCCCCTGGTGCGCCACTGCTAACAATTTTTTTTCAAAACTAGTAATGGCGCACCACACACCAGGTGCGCCATAAGTAATATGTCAATAATGGCGTACCTGTATCTGGCAGTGGCGCACCACATACATGGTGCGCCATTAATGTCCTTATTAGCTATAGCCGTTTTTCTAGTAGTGTAGTCCTCTTTAGGTACCTAAGTATAATTTTGACCTTTGTCCAGTGATCCACTCCTAGATCACTGTTTTACCTCCCTGCCAAACTTATGGCAAGGCACACATTAGGTTGGGTACACAGCATGGCATACATTATAGAACCTACGGCTGAGGCATAGGGAATGACTTTCATTTTCTCTCTATCTTTTGCCGTGGTCGGGCTTTGAGTCTTATTCAATTTCACACATTGCAACACAGGGAAGAACCCTTTCTTTGACTGGTCCATCTTGAACTTCTTCAGAACTTTGTCAAGGTATGTGCTTTGTGAAAGTCCTATTAAGCGTCTCGATCTATCCCTATAGGTCTTGATGCCCAATATATAATCAACTTCATTGACGTCTTTCATTGAAAAATTCTTATTGAAATATCCTTTTATGCTATCCAGAAATTCTATATCATTTCCAATCAGCAATATGTCATCCACATATAATATTAGAAATGCTACAGAGCTCCCACTCACTTTTTGGTAAATGCAGGCTTCACCATAAGTCTGTATAAAACCAAATACTTTGATCACCTCATCAAAGCATTTATTCCAACTCTGAGATCCTTGCACCAGTCCATAGATGGATCGCTGGAGCTTGCACAATTTTTTAGCACCTTTAGGATCGAGAAAATCTTTCGGTTGCATCCTATACAATTCTTCCTTAAGAAACCCGTTAAGAAATGCAGTTTTGATGTCCATTTGCCAGATTTCATAATCATAAAATGCGGCAATTGCTAACATGATTCAGATAGACTTAAGCATCGCTATGGGTGAGAAAGTCTCATCGTAGTCAACCTCTTGAACTTGTCGAAAACCTTTTGCAACAAGTCAAGCTTTGTAGATACTGATATTACCATTAGCGTCTGTCTTCCTCTTGAAGATCCATTTATTCTCAATGGCTTGCCGGTCATCGGGCAAATCCACCAAAGTCCACACTTTGTTCTCATACATGGATCCTATCTCAGATTTCATGGCCTCAAGCCCTTTTTGGAATCTGGGCTCGTCATAACTTCTTCATAGTTTATAGGTTCGCCATTTTCTAAGAACATGACTTCCAGGACAAGATTACCGTACCACTCTGGTGTGGTACGTGCCCTGGTCGACCTACGAGGTTCAGTAGTAACTTGATCCGAAGTTTCATGATCATCATCATTAGCTTCCTCTCTAGTTGGTGTAGGCATCACAAGAATGGTTTTCTCTGATGTGCTAATTTCCAATTCGAAAGAAGGTGCAATTACGTCATCAAGTTCTACTTTCCTCCCACTCACTTCTTTCGAGAGAAACTCCTTCTCTAGAAATGATCCATTCTTAGCAACAAAGATCTTGCCTTCAGATCTGTGGTAGAAGGTGTACCCAATAGTTTCTTTAGGGTATCCTATGAAGACGCACTTCTCCCATTTGGGTTCGAGCTTATCAGGCTGAAGCCTTTTGAAATAAGTGTCGCATCCCCAAACATTAAGAAATGACAACTTAGGTCTCTTGCCAAACCATAGTTCATACGGTGTCGTCTTAACGGATTTAGACGGTGCCCTATTTAACGTGAATGCGGCAGTCTCTAATGCATAACCCCAAAAGGATAAAGGCAAATCGGTAAGAGACATCATAGAACGCACCATATATAATAAAGTGCGGTTACAAAGTTCAAACACATCATTACGCCGTGGTGTTCCAGGTGGCGTGAGTTGTGAAACTATTCCACATTGTTTTAAGTGAAGTCCAAACTCATAACTCAAATATTCGCCTCCACGATCAATTCGTAGAAACTTTATTTTCTTGTTACGATGATTCTCCACTTCACTCTGCAATTCTTTGAGCTTTTCAAATGTTTTAGACTTGTGTTTCATCAAGTAGATATACCCATTCCTACTCAAATCATCTGTGAAGGTGAGAAAATAACGACACCCACCGCATGCTTCAACACTCATCGGACTGCATACATTGGTATGTATTATTTCCAATAAGTCATTAGCCTGCTCCATTGCTTCGGAGAACGGAGTTTTACTCATCTTGCCCATGATGCATGATTCGCAAGTATCAAATGATTCATGATCAAGTGATTCCAAAAGTCCATCCGCATGGAGTTTCTTTATGTGCTTTACACCAATATGATATAAATGGTAGTGCCACAAGTATGTTGCACTATCATTATCAACTTTGCATCTTTTGGCATCAATATTATGAATATGTGTATCACTACGATCGAGATTCAACAAGAATATACCATTTATCAAAGGTGCATGACCATAAAGATATTACTCATATAAATAGAACAACCATTATTCTCTGACTTAAATGAATAACCTTCTCGCATTAAACAAGATCCATATATAATGTTCATGCTCAACGCTGGCACCAAATAACAATTACTGAGGTCTAAAACTAACCCCGAAGGTAGATGTAGAGGTAGCGTGCCGACGGCGATCACATCGACCTTGGAACCATTCCTGACGTGCATCGTCACCTCGTCCTTAGCCAATCTATGTTTATTCCGCAGCTCTTGTTTTGAGTTACAAATATGAGCAACCAAACCAGTATCAAATACCAAGGCGCTACTACAAGCATTAGTAAGGTACACATGAATAACATGTATATAAAATATAGCTTTGTTTACTTTGCCATCCTTCTTATCCGCCAAGTATTTGGGTCAGTTCCGCTTCGAGTGACCATTTCCTTTGTAGTAGAAGCACTCAGCTTCAGGCTTGGGTCCAACTTTGGGCTTCTTTACGTGAGCGGCAAATTGCTTGCCATTCTTCTTGAAGTTCCCTTTCTTTCCCTTGCCCTTTTTCTTGAAACTAGTGGTCTTGTTAACCATCAACACTTGATGATCCTTCTTGATTTCTACCTCCGCTGATTTCAGCATCACGAAGAGCTCGGGAATTGTTTTCATCATCCCTTGCATATTATAGTTCATCACGAAGCCTTTATAGCTTGGTGGCAGTGACTGAAGAACTCTGTCAATAACACTCTCAATTGGAAGATTAATTCCCAGCTGAGTCAAATGGTTATGATACCCAAACATTTTGAGTATGTGTTCACTAACACAACTGTTCTCCTCCATCTTACAGCTATAGAACTTGTTGGAGACTTCATATCTTTCAACCCGGGCATTTACTTGAAATATCAATTTCATCTCTTGGAACATCTCATATGCTCCGTGGCATTCAAAACATCTTTGGAGTCCCAGTTCTAAGTCGTAAAGCATGGCACACTGAACTATTGAGTAGTCATCAGATCGAGCTTGCTACTAGACATTCATAACATCTGCAGTAGCTCCTGCAGCAAGTTTGTCACCTAGCGGTGCATTAAGGACATAATTCTTCTATGCAGCAATGAGGATAATCCTCAAGTTATGGACCCAGTCCATGTAGTTGCTACCATCATCTTTCAACTTAGCTTTCTCCAGGAACGCATTAAAATTGAAGGGAACGGTGACACAGGCCATTAATCTACAACATAGATATGCAAAAACTATTAAGACTAAGTTCATGATAAATTTTAGTTCAAATAATCAAATTACTCATAAACTCCCACTTAAATCAACATCCCTCAAGTTGTCTAAGTGATACATGATCCAAATCAACTCATCCATGTCCAACCATCACGTGAGATGGGGTAGTCTTCAATGGTGAACATCTCTATGTTGATCATATCTACTATATGACTCACGTTCGACCTTTCGGTCTCCAGTGTTCTGAGACCATGTCTATACATGCTAGGCTCGTCAAGTTTAACCTAAGTATTCTGCATGTGCAAAACTGGCTTACACCTGTTGTATGTGAACTAGAATCTATCACACCCGATCATCACAAGGTGCTTCGAAACGATGAACTTTGGCAATGTTGCATACTCAGAAAACTTTTATCTTGAAATTAAGTGAAGGGATCATCTTATAATGCTACTGTCTAAAGATGCATAAAGGATAAACATCACATGCAATCAAAAATATGTGACATGATATGGCCATCATCATCTTGTGCTTTTGATCACCATCTCCAAAGCATTGGCAAGATCTCCATCGTCACCGGCACGACACATTGATCTCCATCATAGCGTCGGGGTCGTCTCACCAAGTATTGCTTCTACAAATATTGCTAACGCATAGCTATAAAGTAAAGCAATTACATGGCGCTTAGTGATTGACACACATGTCATACAATAATTAAAGACAATCCTAAGGCTCCTGCCGGTTGTTGTACTCATCGACATGCAAGTCATGGACTTACTACAAAACATGGTTATCTCATACATCAACATATATCACATCATATCTTGACCATATCACATCACAATATGCCCTGCAAAAACAAGTTAGACGTCATCTACTTTGTTGTTGCAAGTTCTACGTGGCTGCTATGGGCAACTAGCAAGAGTCGGTCTTACCTATGCAAAACCATAATGGTGATTATCAAGTTTGCTGTTTTAACCTTCTGCAAGGACTGGCCATAGTCAAATTTGATTCAACTAAAGTAGGAGAAACAGACACCCGGCAGCTACCTTTATGCAAAACAAGTTGCATGTCAGTCGGTGGAACCGGTCTCTTGTGCGTGGACATGTAAGGTTGGTCTGGGCCGCTTCATCCCACAATGCCACCGAATCAAAATAATATGTTGGTGGTAAGCAGTATGACCATCACAGCCCACAAATCCTTTGTGTTCTACTCGTGCATATCATCTACGCATAGACCTGGCTCATGATGCCACTCTTGGGCAATGTTGCATGGAAAACAAAAAATTTCTATGCACACGCAAGATCTATCCATGGAGATGTATAGCTACAAGAGGGGGAGAGCATGTACATACCCTTGTAGATCACTAAGCGGAAGAGTTTATCAACGTGGTTGATGTAGTCGTACACCTTCACGACCTGTCCGGATCAACTACCAAACATACGGCACCTCCGTGTTCAGCACACGTTCAACTCGATGACGTCCTTGCCTTCTCGATCCAGTAAGAGAGGCGAAGTAGTAGCTAAGTTCTGGCAGCATGACGGCATGCTAATAGTGGTGGTTGATACGTCTCCATCGTATCTACTTTTCCTAACGCTTTTGCTCTTGTTTTGGACTCTAATTTGCATGATTTGAATGAAACTAACCCAGACTGATGTTGTTTTCAGTAAAACTACCATGGTGTTATTTTTGTGCAGAAATAAAAGTTCTCGGAATGGAACGAAACATTTTGGAGAATTATTTTGTAATAAAAGAAAAATACTTTAGCCAAGAACCACCGGAGGCCCCCCCCCTAGTTGAGCACAACCCACCAGGGCGCCCCCAGGTGGGTTGTGCCCACCTTGTGGCCCCGCAAACCCTAATTCCAACTCCTTAAATACCTATTTTCAGAGAAAAAATCGAGGAGGAAGAATTATCGCGTTTCACGAGATGGAGCTGCCGCCACCTCCTAGTCTTCATTGGGAGGCCAGATTTGGAAACTGTTTGTGGCTCTGAAGAGGGGAATCTTCAGTCTTCGTCATCACCAACCCTCCTTCATCGCCAATTCCATGATGCTCCTCACCGGGAGTGAGTAATTCCTTTGTAGGCTCGCTGGTCGGTGAGGAGTTGGATGAGATTCATCATGTAATTGAGTTAGTTTTGTTAGGGCTTGATCCCTAGTATCCACTATGTTCTGAGATTGATGTTGTAATGACTTTGCCATGCTTAAGCTTGTCACTTGGACCCGAGTGCCATGACTTCAGATCTGAACCATTTATGTTTTCACCATTATATCTATGTTACAGATCCGATCTTGCAAGTCATATTCACCTATTACGTGTTATGATCCGTAAACCCCGGGGTGACAATAACAGGGATACTTTCCGGTGATGACCGTTGAGGGAGTCTTGGATTAGGGGGTCCTCGGGTGTCCAAGCTACTAGATGTGGGCCGGACTGATGGGCCATAAAGATACAAAGCAGAAGGCTTTCCCCCGTGTCCGGGTAGGACTCCTCTATGCGTGGTTAGCAAGATTGGTGTCCAGATATGTAAATTTCCATCTCCCATGAACCGACTCTGTACAACCCTAGGCCCCTCCGGTGTGTATATAAACCGGAGGGCTTAGTCTGTAGAGGCTATAAGAATTCACATAGGCTAGACAGGTAGGGTTCAACCATTACGATCTCGAGGTAGATAAACTCTTGTAACCCCTATACTCATCAAAGACAATCAAGCAGGACGTAGGGTTTTACCTACATTAAGAGGGCCCGAACCTGGGTAAACATTGTGTCCCCTTTGTCCCTTGTTACATTCGATCCTCAGACGCACAGTTCGGGACCCCCTACCCAAGATCGGCTGGTTTTGACACCGACATTGGTGCTTTCATTGAGACAGTAATCAGGCAGCAGACATCCTTGCTCGAATGGGCGCTAAGCGCGATGTTGTCCCGCCTAACACCTTTGTGGAAAGGCTCTTCAAGCCATCCATGGTATGGCAGGACGAGAGGAGAAATACTAGTCCGGAGCCAATCATACCCGTAGCAGCCAAACACAATTCTGATATCATGGGGGCTCGGGCACTGAAATGACACCTTCCGCCCATGTAATCATGGCCGTCATTGCTCCACAGACCGAACCCTTCCTGGCTTACCTTAATAAGCAGGAGCTCCCCGATGACCAGAATGAGGCCCGTCGCATAGTTTGACGCTCTAAGGCCTACAAAGTTCACGAAGGTGAACTCTACAAGAAAAGTACTACTGGAGTTCTTCAAAGGTGCATCTCCAAAGAGGGACGATAGCTCTTGGCTGAAATACATGCTGGTCTTGGTGGCCATCACGTCGCAGCTCGGGCCCTCGTAAGCAAGGCCTTCCGTACATGTTTCTTTTGGCCAACGACCCGAGCAGATGCACACGCCCTTGTACAGCGCTGTGTGGGATGTCAGCTTTTCGCCAATCAAAGTCATATGCCACCACTGCCTTAGGAACAATCCCCATCACTTGGCCCATTGCGGTCTAGGGGCTAGATATGGTCGGACCCCTTAAAGGGGGAAGCTACAAGAAGAAATATTTGCTGGTTATGGTGGATACATTCACTAAGTGGATAGAGGCCAAACCAATAAAAATGGATGAAGCCAGGCCAATGATCGACTTTATATCCGGCGTGGTGCACCATTATGGTGTCCACAAAGCATCATCATTGAGAATGGTTCCAATTTCACAGCCGATGAGGTGAAAAATTGGTGCGCCAACTTGGGCATTAAGCTCGGTTATGCCTCTGTATACCACCCTCAAACAATCTGTCAGGTTTAATGGGCTAATGGCCTAATAATGAGCGGCATCAAACCTTGACTAGTGCGATCCCTACGGGAGTCAGATAAACACTGGGTCGAGGTACTCGATTCCGTACTCTAGGGATTGCAGACTACGCCCAATTGCACGACCGGATACACACCTTTTTTCATGGTGTACGGCGCAGAGGTTATCTTGCCCTGCGACATTATTCATGACTCACCTCGAGTGCGGATGTATGATGAGAGAGAAGGCGAGCTCGATCGGTAGGACGACCTAGACGGCCTAGAGGAGGAGCGTGATATTGCAAGAGCCCGTTCTGCATTTTATCAACAACAGGCTCAGAGATACCAAAGCAGAGAAGTGCGGGCCAAGACTTATAATGTCGGTGAACTCGTTTTATGCCTCCTAGAGAAGAAGAAGGACAAGCTCAAACCAAAATGGGAGGTCACCTTCATTATAGATGAAGTTCTCACAGGAGGAGCCTATCGCCTTTGTAATGCATCGGAGAATCGCCTAGAGCTGAATCCATGGAACATTGCTCGGCTCCGAAGATTCTACGCATAAGTTTGGCTTGCTTCTGTTTCTTCCCCTTTTTTCCCCTCTTCATTTGTTTTTTGTTTTCTCATTTTTATACGTTTCCTAGGATATGTTCGGATAGGCCGAACTCTTAAGGGGTACACATCTGAAAATGTATACACCCCACCATGACTGGGGGCTTCTTTAACCGACGCTTATTATTACTCAGAGCCTGGAGCTCACAATTTATATGTTGTTTTGCACTCTTTTGCCAATATATGCACCTCTATGACTTAAGTTTTTGCCAAGCTAGGTTGCCTCGCTCTTGTGTTTATGCCCTACGTTCCTGATTGTTCAGCTAGGGTGTAAAGGGAGCACCTATGTGATTGTTACAACCGGGTAATCCGGACCTGTACCTCAGACGAGTGAAGCCGAAAGCTAGTGTTCTTAAGAGAATAATTGGTCGGCAATCATTTGATAGATTGTTACATTCTTGTAACGCTTCAAACATATGGGACAATTTTTCCGTAATACGAAACAAAGCCCAGGCATGCATAATTAAAGCATGCCATCCCAAGGAAAGGAACCCTTAATGGAAATATTCTCCTTGGCAGATGTTTCTTACCTATATAATATAACATACCTTCCAAACTAAATTTTTTGTCTGTTCGAGCACAATGACTGGGTTACCTGGTTTCCGGACATAACAAATGTTTTTGCATTCCACAATAGTATCCGGAAACACTCCACCGTTTTGGTTTGGAGGTTAAAGCCGAAAGCCCGCGATGACAAATTTTCCACATGTTCGGCTGAAGATACAAGATGATCGTCAAGTACATTAGTACATTGAACCAAATGCTTGTTCCTTATCTATTCCATCTATAAGACTGTCTAGCCTACAGTTTTCTTGCGAATATTTCACATCTATCATTACTTGGTCATATACCAAGTTCAACAGAATTTCTTTCCCGTCCGGTCCCTACGGTCCCACTCGGGCCATATGATTCCGATCTAGTTTGGTAAAGCGTGTTTTTACCATTGCCCAGGCCTCTCACGTGCCTTCACGGCAGGCGGACGTCTTCCATAGCTCAAAGTGGCGCCGGGCACCTTTGAACAGGCTTGCCAAACCCTGCATACTTTCTAGAGGGGTATCGGATGGCCATAAAGCCTTGACCATACTCTTCATGGCTTTCCGTACCCGCGCATGCACCACAGACAACTCCTTCAGCACGTTGCCTTGAAATCCGGATACTTCTTTTTCCGGCCGACCAGTTAATAGACCTGTAGTAATAGAGCTATGACATTCCGAATTATGGACTAAGCATGAGTCTGTATGGTGGTTTTAAAATTCATACCGAACATGCCGCCCTTCAACTTTTCATTTACTTTTCGGGTGGCTGATAGCTGAGCCTTTGAGCTCTCTATCTCTTTGGATTGTTTGTCTTTTTCCTCCTCGTGGTTTTTCTCCTTGGACATGTTCATTGCGACCTTTTTCATTTCCGCCAGTTCGGCAGTGACGGCATTCAACTACGTCTGGTTTGTTTTCAGCTCCTGGGATAGTGCAATATTCTTCTCCTTGAGAACCTGCAGGTTATATCGATCCTTAAATCAGTTGGTATCACCGCTTCAAGTCTCGGGGGCTACTGGCATATGTCTATCAAAACTGCACAAACTCTTACATGTATATCCTTTGAGAACAGTTGGGTAACTCTGACAAGTCCATCTCGAGCGGCTCGGATATATGCATCCACCAAACTGAGTGCGGTAAATTCCTGCTCGGGAAAGGCTGGAGCGTGCATGGCCTCTTTCAGTCGACAGTGATTCATTACACTCTCCAGCTTGGAATTCGTGACAGATACGTCATCCAAATCCTCATGAGACGGCGGAACTGGCATTGCATCAGCCCTCATCCTAGTTGACGAGTCTGGTGCCAGATTGGCCGACATTCGGCTAGCAGGGCGCTTTCCCACAGTCTGACGCGTGCTTCTCCCAAATCAAGGATAGAAAGGGACTTTAACAATCCGAACTCATGCTCAAGCAAGTTAACAAACATACCTCTTTGAATTCTGTGAGGTTTCTATGGCACTCCCAGCCTCCTTTTGCTTTGAACGATTACCCTGCGTAGGGGCCGCCCTCGAGGGGGTGCGGCCTGCCGAGCACCGATCCTATAAAGTACGGTTTAATATAATGGATAAAGGTGCAAGTAGGGACTTCTTTTTATAGAAAAGCTCTTTGAATAATTACGATGGAGAAGAGATAGGGGCGGGGGTAGTCGGCTGTAATAGCCACTTCTGAGTCGTCAAGGCTCGCTTGATAAAATACCCCATCATCAAACTCTATGTATATATCCGGATCCTCGCGCAAGCCAGGGTATTCGTCGCGATTGTGATCCTCTGGCTGTGGGGCAGGACAGCGGACGTCCTCACTCATCTTCCTCCATGACTATTTTGTAACAACAAAGAACAACTAGATTAGCGTGCCGTGACAGTAATAAGGTAGCACAGGTAATCAAAATCTCACCCATTCAATGGGGTTGTACATGGAGTAACCTTCCCAACATTTTAAGCGGAGGAAGTCTTCCTTTTCGCCCTTGTACAGATCGACCAAGATCACGGCCAGTTCGGCCGGGGTATCCGGACCCTTGCGTCTGTAGCGGGATGTGTCATCTTCTCTGTTGTAACACCATAAGGGAGTTACTTGGGATTGGAGAGGCTGGACACATCTTTTTATTGCAATGGCCATGACCTCGATTATCGAGAGCTCGGTATGGGCTAATAATCTGACCTTGCTGACCAATCTTTTTGTTTCAGCACTTGGCTCCTCTTTGGGACTTCGGGGACGCCAGTTGAGGCGCTTCTTTAGGGGAGTGCTGGAAAATTCAGGAAGGCCACGCCGCCACCGCCCCCTCCCGCAAGCCACCGCTCCCCTTTAAATACCGACTCGGGGCCCCCCTAGAGCCCCAAAGCCGGAGCCGCCCCGCCGTCGCAAGCCGCAGCCGCCGCCTTCGCGCCGCCGCC